>NW_007577834.1:824938-835726 GCF_000690725.1 Stegastes partitus | reverse complement strand
TTTGTCATGTGCCTGGTGTGTCTCTTCGAGGAATTAGAAAACTGGATCTAAAGTCTGAAACATAATTCAAAATAAAAGCTTATTCTGATTGCTAGATGTACACTTTCACAACTACTTACTGAGTTAGCTTTAACTTTAACGATGACAGATACACATTTAAATGTAGGATTAAAACCACACTATCAGAATTAATGTAATTATTTTTAAAAGTCAGCATATGGTGAATGTTTAGCCAACCAGTACCAAAGGACTAGCAAACTAGGAGGGACCATACAACTTCGTCTCCTTGCAGTTAATTGCAATGGAAAATACACAAAGGAAACATGATAAAGACTGGATTGTGTCTTCTATTAACACAATGAAGAATGTGGCAAGAACGCAAATGTGTGAATGAGCATATCGGTGACATTCACTGACAAATTCTGTCAAAACATCTGATCTCATTGTTCATTATATAGTTGTACTGTGTGTGTGTGCAGCATTATTAAACCTATTTAGTCACTGGCAGTATTTGGTTAAAGTGACGGTGGTCTGGTTTAGTACAGACAAACTCCACAATGACATGTATATTAAAAGTTAACCAAAAACACAAGCTTTCAGTGTTCTTATTACAAAAGGCTCTTGTTGTCTAGATATAGTCTGGAGTCTGTTTGTGAACTGAGGTTTCTGATGTGCTTTGTAAGCCCACGATCCACCCCAAACACCTCCTGCCAGCATCATACAGTTAACAAATGTGGTGCTTCATCCCTTTAAAAGAGTGTTATCTGGTAACATTAGCCAACCTGCAGGTATGCTATCACTACAATAGCATGTAAGTAATATGTGAAACTCACTTCCAGGAGACAGGATTGCACCATAGCGAAAAGAAAAAAGATGAATTTTAAGCCTAGATTTGGACAATTCTACAGAGCGAATTTGCAATTGGAGTTTATTCTAAACTAGCTCTAACCCCAGCATGATCTAAAACAGTACTTGGAGTAATAATGAGAAAATTCCCGTGAAGCCTCGCAAGTTAAAAGGAGGATTTTTAGGTCAGCTCCTGTGACTGGTAGCCAATGCAAACGCAGATCAGATGTAACTTTTCTATCTCCTGGATATTCAAATACAAAAAACTGTTACACAAATTTAAAGTTAAAGTTGTTTGAGCAACAGTGACAATTGATGTTGCATTTTATGACCAAAGAAGAGAATCCAAAAGCGGTCTAAACACTGATCCTTGTGGAACACCACATTTGAAATTTTGAACTAGGAGCTACATTATTATGCACAGTAGATGTTTGGGTACAACTCTACTGGTTTATTAATGTGCCATTGGCTTGTGAGCTACATGAGGATCCTGTTGGGACTGCTGGCACTGGGAGGCAAAGTTTTAGATGAAAAAAATCAAATAAAGAACGAATGAAAACACACCACAAAATGGTAAAAGTAAAAAAATAAAAATAAACACTAAAAGACAGGTGATGGTTTGTGCCCCACGGGAGAGTAGAAAGCATCCTGGACAAAAACACATTCATACACACACAAACGCACTTTGGTTTTTATCCTGTGAATGAGCAGGCCAGCCAAAGTCATCTGGAAGCTTCCACATGCCAATGAATAAATAAAGCTGTAATTAGTAAAGAAAACAGCGCCACCTGTTGGTGTCCCACCCCTGTGAACTCAGACTATTATAGGGAGCTGTGGGAAACACCTGAGCCTGCAAAGGCTGTGTGTTAAAAAGTTGGCACACATTCATAGTGTGTGTGTACGAGAGGAAGTTTTTCTTTTTTTTTTTTCAAGTGGGCCACCCGTGTAACCATGTGTGTTGCAGGGCTTCCATTTGTAAAGAGGCTTACCGAGCATATGTGTTGGTATTGTGAGAGTGTGTGTGTGTGTTTGTGTGTTCGTCCGTGTACATGTGTGTATGTGAAGGGGTCCAACTGCATGTCCTGGGGCCCACCTGGCAGCGTTGTGCAGATTCAGGGGCCTGAGCAGCTGGCCTGGGGGCTGGTGAGGGTGTTGGGTGCGGGGGAGGTTTGAGAGGGGCGCGGGGGGTCTTCCATGGCCCCTGTCCCACCAGACCCAGGCAGTAGGAGGCAGATGGACAGGCCACAGCCACTGCCAGAGGGCCAGAGGGGCCACGGGGCCGAGGGAGAGGGCCAGCCAAAACCAACTGAGCCCACACACAGGAGGCAAAAAAAAAAACAACTGAAAACCTCAAAACATAGTAACAGATGAAATACATGTGAGTTACAAAACTTGATATATTCATGATGTTACTTTGTGAACAATATCAAGTTAGCACTGAGGACACCATCAATTTCGCAGCATTGGACAAATTTTAATTCTATCCTGATTATGGTAATAGATGAAATGTCAGGGGACCATTGCAAGTAAAGGAAAGACGGTAACAAATACATGTAAAATCTCAGAAATCCATCCAATATTTTTTGGGGGTGAATCAACAAACCATCCTTGACAAAAATTATATTCAACATATTATTCCCTCATGATTGTTGACCATCAGTAAAAAATGGTGATTTTAGAAGGTAGCTCACTCTTCACTCTGAAGTCTTGTGTTCATTTTAATATACTTTTTATGCTGCCAAACTGAATTGTAGCTCTGTGTTATCATCTAAATTTGCCCACATATATCAGGGGAGAAAAAATCCATAAATGTAGGATTTATGAAGATTTACTGTCGAGCGGATGAATGACAGGACAGCCGAGAAAGCAGGTGCGTTACTCTTAATTGGTATCAGACTCTGGAATATTGTACATCTATTTATGTCTGACACACTGATGCTCATAAAACTACATCCCTGGTCATCAAGTCTCTTCCAAACCTTCTGCAGCTGCTTCAAAACATGCAAAGGACAAAGACGATCCCCAAAATGCCATATGGAGGACTGTTTTAAACAGTGACTTGAAAGGAATATGTTTGAGCATGTGGGATTGACACAGAGTTTATTGTGAACATGTACCATAGGTTGGAGGTGGTGGTGTGGGAGGTAGCCACCGGCTCCAGTAGTCCAGAGAGCCACAGATGCTCCACTGTTTGTGTGTTGACTCTCTGTAATTTGTTTGCTCTAATTTGTTTTGCCGTGCCAGGGGAGTTCCGATTTTAATTTTGCTCTGTGTGTGTTTACCCCTCTTTGTGGATCGCTGATCTGTTAAGCACAGAGAGAGGGAGAGACAGTCAGTGCGGAGGGTGGGCTGTTCACAGAGCCAAATTAAAAAAGGAGCAGTGCAGATTGTTTTAAGCTCTGGCAGCCCCTTCAGGCCCAAAGGCCTCGCTCGCAGCCTGCACCTGCTCCGTCCCCTGGGAGCCTGGTTCCTGATCCGTGGCCCTCGCTTCTCCTCCCCGGGCCCCTAGCCCAGCCGCCTCATCCCCTCCTCTCCTTTCCTCTCCTCTCCTTTCCTCTCCACTCCGACTCTCTTTTCAGTCTATTCCTTTCCCTATCCACCCCTATCTGCTCTACTCCTTCCCCTCCAAAAACTCCTGATGCTCCTTCCCTCTCTCCTCCTCCCCAGTGACTTCCCACTATCCCTTCACTCCTCAGTCCTGGCCTCTTCACCCCTTCTCTCCTCTCCACCACCTGCTCCTCTCCTCCTCTTCCTCATCCCTCCTTCTCCTTTTTGCTCCTGGTTACTTCCCGCTTTGCCCTGGCTTAACTTTCTCCTTTCCCCGCCTGATTTTTTTTGGCCTCAACGCTCCCTCCCAAGTTTTCCTCTTCCAGCTCCTGCTCCTCTCCTCTCCTCCCATCTCGCCTGCAGTGGCTGGCAGACTCTTAATCAGCCCCCCTCCGCACCTGAATGATTGTGACTTGTTAGCATGATTAAAAAACATACAACCGCTCACATGAAATACAGTCAGAGATCGGACATTATAACACACTAAAATGTAGTGTACGGCTCAATAAAGCCACTGCGTGACATCAACACTGCTTTCATTAACCAAATACACGTGATAAGGGTGCAGATTAAACTCAATAACGACAGCGTTTTTAAAATTGTCACAGCTATTCTTTATTGAAATCATCCAGTCGCTCCAGTTTTTTTTACGACTGCACAGCCATAGGTAGTTTGATCAGTCAGTCAGCTCTACATACAGTATTGTACACTTTGTCACACATACAATATTTACATTACGCCAGCAGTAATGCTATGACATGGTTCCAATAACAAGACATCTAGTTTTAATATGGCTTGATTAAAGCAGTCCAACTTGTACTGTATATGACGCCCAGACTGGATGAGGTGACTGAAAAGCACGCGACCCACGCCGGGGTGGGTCAGGTCAGGGTGCAGATCACAGGACGACATGGTGGAAGAAGGTTGTTACAACAATCCCAACAGCTGGATCCAACTCTGCTCTTCGCTCACTAACTCACTTGTCAAGGCTACAATCTCAAAAAAGCGTTTTATTCCCCCAAACTGCAAAAAGTCTAACCTACTCAGGTACGTCAAATGGTACAGACGTGCATCTAGATTTGGTTTTCCTGTCCAGGTTTTCAGATAACTACTTTCAGCCCAGTACAGTGGAAGTACATGGAATTTGATTTCATACCGAAAACTGGGGGCACCAGAACAGACTGGAAATACATCACTACCATATCGTCAACTTAAGCATAGCCCCTTACATTTATGCTGTCCGACTCCTGAGGTGAGTATCTGGCTCTTTAGTTGCTAAATGCTCAACTATGTTCACCAGCTAGTTGCTGTGTCCGCTGCTTCTGAAAATAATACAGATAAAAGTAGTGAGACTGAACTGAAACAGTGAGGCTGTGGGCCGTAAAAGTGAAAAGTGAAAGATGCTGAAACTCTTCATAAAACTGAGGGAAACTATGAAGTCAGGGGATAATTCACTTCAGGTTCATCACTACAACTGACTTCTCTCACATCATACATAGTTATTTGATTCATTGTTCATATAGAAATATTGATAATAGCAGCTTTACAGGATTATACAGCAACATCTTTTTCCAATATTTCTGTTTCCTCAACCTACAAACCATCTGTGTCTTTTAAAGTTTAGTATTTTACACAATTTTTGATCAAATAAACTAAAACTCAAAGAGTGAATTACTAGTTTTTCAGGGCATTAATCAGATTTCACCTCAAAGTGTGCTATTATATCATCTGTATCATTTACATGTTTGCTGTCATTTGACTTTAATTTTGCGACAGCCCCGCTCTGAACAGTTTCCATTGGAACTACTTTCTACTGATGAAACAAGCACTATGAAACCCACTGACAATGTGTTTCCTGGAATAGAAACAGACATAGAGGAAAAACCTGGACAAACAAAACCAAAACTATCTCTATGGCTAAATACCATTTGATGTAAGCAAGAAAATGTGTTTTGTATTTTGGGTGTACTGACCCTTTAACTTAAAGCACACCTACTCTATGTGTACCACAATCTCTTTTTCTTTTTTTTTCTTTTTTTTTCACAGCCACCACATTTTTGTATTTCCACCTACTTTAACGTGACGGACAAAAGCGAATACTTCTCCAGACATTTTGGTCCATAATTTCAACTTTCTCATCTAGCGATATTTAGTTCTGATTGATTTGGTATTCTGACTCAGTCTGCAAAGACTTTTTCATCAACTGCTTCACTGATGACATTCACACCCAGTAACATTCACATACACACAGCCAACATAAGCAGCGCAGTCCCCTCGCAGCGTATTCATTATTGAAACACTCGGCATCCTGCGTTGCATCCGTGTTTCCCATTCATTTAGCCTATTCTGTACCTTCACAGCAGACTTGTCCCGCTTAAATAAGGTGAAAATAAATTTCCACTAGTGCAAAATAACATCTCTCTTTGAGAGCAATAAGAAAACAAAGATTAACAAAAATATATATTTGACACATAAGTTCATGTAGAAAGAATAATAACCAAACGGCACTGATAATAAATAATATCACAACAGAAACTGTTGTAGAGAAGTTTCACCCATTTTTAATGTTCTGAGCACTAAGGCTGATTTAACGCTGTGCTCAGCTGCAGTATGTAAGTATGAATGCAATCGCATATCACACCTACATACACTCACAGGTCACCTATGAATGGGAACAAAAATGTTGAAGTTTTGGAATGAAGTAGAAGTAATTTCATGCGTTTAATGAACTACAGGTCCTCTGGCTAGAATGACCTTGACGTTACAGAACAGAGAAGGCAACAGGCTGACTGCTGACTCCATCTAGTGGTCAGATATAAGAAATACCACTCTTCAAAGAAAGGACGCTGAAATGAAATGAAATGACAAAAAACAACCCAAAGCTCAACGGTAACAAAGTGCAAACAGATATTCACTTACTGGAGAGAAAGAAGGATGATAACTGGTAAATGAAACAGGCACAAATCTGCTCATCTTTTCCTCCTATTCAACAGGCCTACAAGTGGATCTCGAGTTGCAGTCTGATGGACACAAATCATTCTTTGATACAGATTCTTTCCACATACAGTAGCGTAAAGGAGACGACACAGGGATCAATCTGGGGCATGGACTGGCACTCAATGTCATCTGTGTTTTCTCTTCAGCACACGGATGGTTAAACAGCAGAGACACAGCAGCTGTTCCTTTTTAGCCACATGATCAATCTGTACCTGTTGGAATGGGTTTGTGCGTTATGACACATGGCAGAGTGGTGATTAGTTGCATCATTTCATAGCAAGTGAAGTGCCACCTGTCTTGTCTTGCAACGCTCCTCCGTTGTTGCCGCACTTTTCATTAGATGAGATGTTTCCTCTGTGGTAACCTTTCACACCAGCTTCTGCATCTTAGGACGAGACAAATAAGGCAAAGACGAACTGCCGCGGGGACAGTTCTGACGTTACAGGAGGGGACAAACCGTACAGTAGCATGTGTATTATTACGAGGTTCAGTTTGTATCCTCTGCATATGAACACCCAGTATGTCCATTAGGTGGTTGTAACATGCTGGGTACTGCAGTTGGAGGAGCTGGAATATTTTCTTCAGCTGTGCAATCTGTCGTCTGGACAGGTTGTTCCAGACGGATTTCTTAAGCAAAAACCACACAGCAGCCAGTTCCAGCCTCCCGTCAGTCTCAATCCGTCAGCTGATCGCAGGTCAGACTTCCAGGTCCGGCATTAACTCCTCTTTAAGCTGAATGTCATTGTCAGACCCCGTGCCCACGTCCGAGTCAAAGAGCGAGTGGTCGGAGTCGGGGGAGTGTGTGTTTGTGTGTCCAGCTGACTGGCTGCTGCCGTCGCTGTCGTCCAGAGTGTCAGTTCTGGAGAAGAGGCCAAAGTCCAGCAGGCCTGTAGGGGAGCCGCCGCTGCTGCTCTCGCTGTCTCCGTCGTAGTAAAGATCCTCCACCTCCACAAACCACTCGGGCCAGAACCTCCTCCGCATCCGCTCGCAGAACATGGCCAGGTTGATGAGCTCTCCTGTGGGGAGACAGCAGGTTCACATGTATGAGCTCTTACAGATACAGCAGGAGGTGGCACCGTGAGTCTGACACAGCTCTGATGGCAGCTGTTTTTTACTGTCTTGTCCCCTTCTAACAAGTGCTTTGATCATAAATTAAGTATTAAAACTTAGAATCTTCATTGGTTACATCACAAGCTCTGATACTGTTCACTGAAACGATAAGAGACTTAAGTGTCTCCTCTTCTAGCAACGCTGTGCAAGACGTAAAAGCAGCTATCAAAGCCAGCGTCGGCACTGCATTGCAGTAGAATATCACTGCCATCTAGTGGGTTAAAAGAAAAAAACACGACTATGACAAAGCAGCAGGGGAAACTGTAAATGCTCGTGAAAGTTCAGCTGCAGTTGTTTGTCTGCAGATCTACTGACCTTTGATGAGTTGCTCTGGTCGTGTCCCTGGTAGAGTCCACATGGCCTGAGCGAGATGCCCAAACACTGTAGCATCTAATGTAGACATCTTAGAGCCCATGAAGTATTTCTTATCACCTACAACACAGAGAACAACAATGTCAACTTCTGATGCAGAGAAAAATTTAGTTTCCACAGCAATAGGGAAATCTATGTGTAAATGATAGAAACAAAATTGCTTCATTCTGTTGATTGTAAACTAGATGTTAGATAAGACAACAAAAAGCAGATATTGCATTCATATGAACTTTTTATACTAGTAGCACCACTTGGATAGGCAAAAGCTTTATCCTCAGCCTTCAGTAGTTATAGCAACAGTTTATGAATTACTTTTGGCTCTGTTTTTACCTAACTATTTACCACTTTTAGCTTATTTTGTATAACCATTCACCCATTACCTTTGGCTCACTATTCAAAGCATTCATCATCACTTTTAGCTCACATTTTGACCGTTCATTTACTACTTTTTCTAACAAATTCGAGCCATTTGTCTTACCTTTAGCTTAATGTTTTTACTATTACATGAAACTAATTATTCAATATACTTTCATATTTAATTCAACTGCTAATCCATTAATTATCCATTTAATTTATTATTGTCAATGCATATCCTCCCTTAAATATCTAGACCAGTTATTTACTATATTGTCTCCATTAATTTTAGATAACTATTTCCACTTCTTTGCTAGTTAAGCAGCTTTCATGTGCTCTCAACAGCTACACGTGACTTTCAGTTGCTAGAACATGCTCTTATTAGCTCACTATAAGGATTAAACAAGTTGTGCGGTTGTATTTGGGTAGTTGTT
Source organism: Stegastes partitus (assembly GCF_000690725.1). Taxonomy (NCBI): domain Eukaryota; kingdom Metazoa; phylum Chordata; class Actinopteri; family Pomacentridae; genus Stegastes; species Stegastes partitus. The sequence goes on along the minus strand of NW_007577834.1, from coordinate 827,066 downwards.
TGTCTACAAAACACACATATGAGGATATCTCCTCTATAGAATTCTATCTACTTCTTCTTCTTAAAAAAATGCAACTACTCTACAGTCTTTTATGTTCCTCTTGGCAACCGCTGAAATACCTCCTGGCTGGGATTCACAGCTTTAATACTCCCAATTACACTGAATACTGAAATCACTCAAAGATTAAAAAAATAAATAAAAATACAAACTTTGTAACCACTGTTAATAATCCAGAGTGAAAGCCAAACACTACAGTGAGGTCAAGTGAGAACAGTTGCTATTAAGTCCTCATGTGCCTCCCAGCACCTTTTAGAGAACACTCTTAATCGTAAACCAATTTCATCTCGAAGCTGGAAAAGCTGCACTTCTGGCAACAACAACAGATTTCAGAGTCACACTTCTGGCACTTGTGCGGTGCAAACATTTAAAAAGGAGAAGCCATATGGTTGCAGAGTGTACTGATGCTTTCATTCTGGGAATGACTTTCCATTTTACAACATTGGTTTAAATGACACAAACAGATCAATGCAAAGAGCTTTTCTTTCCTCCATCTGACTGCTTGTTTCCATCTGAACACTCTGATATTGCATCCAGACTGCTCCCTGTTCCATTCATTTGTCTGTACCTCAATAAAAATTCAAGCGCAAACAAGGAGGTAATGAGGATTTCATACTGACATATACTGAAGCCACAGAAATGAATCTTTGGTCTGTTGTCTGTGAGGAACATAAACCACTTGTAAAAGATAATTTATCAGACTGCATTAGTCATAAATACAAGGCCACATTAGCCTGAAATCAAACATTTTTCCCTGTGAGCATCTCGGTGTGGGAATATTGTCAATAAATTTGCTCTAAACTCTTTTCCTCCTTCTCTCTCCATTATCAACACAGATACTTCTTCTGCTTTCTGCCTCTTTAATTTTTTAGGGTGGGAATAAAACATTTCTCTAATTTTGTCATTTTTTCCACAACTATCCATCCACCAGACTGAGTTTATGAATGCATTTGAGACAGTGCTCCTAGAAAACAATAAAAATCTTCCTGCTAGAGGAAACAGATTTGTAGTAAGAAAAGCATGTAATTTCATTATGCCCTAATTTTAAAAACTGCCAGCTCTGCTATCAGTTTATATAACCGAGTTAGGGTAGTCCTTTAGACATAGCTCTGTTGAGGTGAGTGCTACTCCTAATGGAATAAGCATTGAAACTCTTCCTACCCAGCAAAGTGGCCAGCGTCCTCATGTCCTTCTCCATCAGCGCGTACACCTCCTCCCTGGAGAAGCGTCCGATGCCGTGGCCGTACATCTCCCTGCGAACCATGCTGCCGTTCAGGTGGCTCAGCAGCCACTTCAGCGTGTCGCTCAGAGGCCCGCTCATCGCCAGCAGCTTCTGGGTTTCCTCCAGGTTGTCCACCCACTGGCAGTAGGCTATCGTCCTGAAAGAACACGCAACGCAGACAGCGTTACCATCACAGCAGCTGGAACAAAAACTTTTTAAACCCAGAATGTGTCGTAGCAACACCTGGAGTGTCCTAGCTCTTGGGTTTTCTTAGGTAGATTCTATGTTTAAATGCAACATTCCTAATATTTCACTAAGTCCAAAAAAGCGTTTGATACAACTCAGTCTGACAGGTAGTAGGATCATGAAAGCAGAAGAGACAACTATGAAGATGTTGCACCTTCCAACAGCTTCACCAATCATCTGGATGGTGCAACATCACCAACAGTAGTCCCAGGAGCTTCAGTACAAACCAACTGGTCAACTTCAGATCTCATCCAAGAGACTTCTTCAGTTCTAGCTTCCAAAGAAGCATCCAGGATGAGGGTGAAATGAGAAGTTAGTAGTCTGGACACTTGTCAGGTGTCTTACTCCCTTTAGTGGCCATTCTTTGGTTTTGAGCATATTTAAACTGATTAATTAGAGCTTCTCTAAGTAGTCTTTTGTGCAGTGTAAAATACTCAGTGCTCTTGTTGTAAAGTGCAGGTGATACCAGTTGGAAAATGCAACATTAACCTTTTAAACCGCATGAATCACGTTAACATATCTGGAATAAACTAAAAACATAAACTCTCACTGTATGTCTTAAGTGAATTAATGAGACCCAAACTTACATAAGCATTAAAAAAA
>NW_007577834.1:755140-824570 GCF_000690725.1 Stegastes partitus | reverse complement strand
AAGGTTTTGGATCCTAAAATTTCCCATTTGTCACATTTTCAGCATTTATGTCCTTTTGGCAAACATAAGTAATACATCACATCAGATGGTGTATATCTGCACAGACAATGTCAAGCATTTTTCAAATTAAAGCATGCTATAACAAAATCTAAATTTCTTTAAGCAAAACTGCAAACAACACTGAAAGATTCATACTGTAATAAATGAAGAAAGCATCTTCACCAAACGGAAAATGTCGGCAAACTCTGAGGAGGACTGAATGTTTTAATCTTATATTATATAGAGATCCTCACAGACATCCTTTAAGCCATCCTGTTCTGCTCTTCATTAATCTGTACTGTAGTGACTGATGTAGAGTCACGTCAACAGTAAGTTTAATCAGAGTTGCAGACCCTGCATCATGTTACCAGCAGAGTTTTATGTTTATTGACAATGAACCTCACCCTAATCAATACAAGTGCACCACCACATCCGTCCCACTGCCCCATTTATCAGCTGCACTGCTCTGTGCTCTCTGCCTGGACATAACATCATATATTCAGCCCCTCAAACTGTCAGCTTCTTGTTACATACGTAAGTAAAGCCCAGGTCCCTGCCTCTGACACAGAAATAGGTCAGAAGAGAAAAGGTGACTGTGCAAACATGCCAGAAATTCCACTGCAGATCTGGATTTTAAACTGGTAAGCAAAAGCATCCACTTAATCCTGAAATGCACCGTCTCCTTACAGTCAATCGTAACAAGAAAACAAAGTTAGAACAGCATGCGGAGTATGTTAGGAGAAGAAACCCTGGGCAGACACTGACGTCAAGCAGAGATTTGTCTCACAGCAGCGGCCAGACAGATCCTACGTGTTTATGTGCAAACAAGCCTAACTCAAATCCTCAAAATCCCTCATTTACTCTTCTCTTACTTATCTGCATCTTCTTTTTGTGACCATTTGAGTTTGATCAAAATAACCAGGAAAGGGAAATTGTTTCACGTGGATTCACCTCATTAAGTCTTCTTCATTTACTGTCGTCTGTGCTCTGTCTGTGTTTTTCCAGCCAGGATCCCTGTGCGTGTAGGCTCTAACGAGATTAAGCCACTACATCCTTCCACACTTGCCCTTTCTCACACCACCTCACCCGAGTCTGAGCTTCTATATCCGAAAGCCTGATGTCACACTACTGCTGGCAGTGACTGTAAAGAAGTCTTAGTCTCTGGTGTGCTGGTGTCTGAAACTGTACATGACCGGTTACTCAATACAAATTGAATTACAGCATCTGGTCTATATTACATGGGGGAGCGGTGACTGGCCCCACGCTACTTCCTGGTACATTATCTGATATCCCAAGAGGATAAACCGATAATAAAATCTTACTCTGATCTTTACAGAAGAATAAATAAGACTCAACTTACATAATTAAAAAAAAAATATTTTACCAAAACAGAATCTTTAAAATGACTTCTGGAGCCTTTTAGTCAAAGATCAAAACATCAATATATTAAAAATGAGTATATTTTGGGGTTAAAATGCATTTATGTAAAGATATGTAAATGGGAAAGAAATTTCAGAAGAGAGCAGAAAAACAGATTGAGACAGAACTTTTAGGCCAAAAGGAACAAGTTGACAACTGGTTTTAGTGAATTCTTCCTTCAAGCGATGTTTGTGTATAAATCAAGGCCAAAATTAAGAGGTTCAGGGGCAAAGCAGGACAAACCACACATATCCAAAGGTGAGTTTTATGTTTTTTTGTGTTTATGGTCTACTAGTTCATGACATGGTGGTCCAACCAACAGCCCACTAGTAATGCCACAATGTGACTTTAAAGATTGACCCATGATGGTTTTGCCAGGAAAATTTAGTGGCAAACTGGACCAAGCCACAGGAGTCGCTGACCGTTACATCACGGGCGCAGGTAGTTGCATGTGTTTCAAGATAGCGGACAGCGCAACCTCAAGTCCCATGAAAACTCAGGTGGTAGGTATGGTAAGGTAAAACTAAAACTTAATTAAGCACCACCAAGCATCTATTTCTAGCCCATCATCCTCAAAAGTATCTCTACTTCCTTATGATGTAAACTCTTCAATGCTGTTCAGCAAGACAAACCTTGGATCAGTTTTTTTCTCAAAAAGTAGAAAATGTGGTATGGCTCGCTTTGGCACTCAGCAAAAGGAAAGGCAAAATTAAAACTTAAATAAGTCATCATAAAGCAGCTGTTTCTATCTCTGGACAGTGTTACAACACCTTTGGATGCAGGTAGTGAATAAATACGTTTTACACACATTATGAAAATCATTAACGAGCAACAGGAGTTTCCTGGGGAATAGTTAAAGCTATTAGAACTGCTGTTCAGGTAAAAAAGGATGAGGAGGCAATTTGAGAGTTGATTATGACATCATCAAAACTAGTGTTGGCATTTTTATAATACAGAGGGAAGGAACTGATCTTGACCTGGAATCACTGCAGCAAGCTTTAACACAAAATGTTCTTATCACCATAAAATGGACTAACAAATGGTTTCCGTTAAACTTAAACATCCAGGATGAGCTTTCCTTTGAAGTTGTATTTGTGTCCACCTTCTAAATCTAAATCCACAATTCACCTTCTTTTAGCTCAGTTTTGCCCTTGACCCTCTCCTGAGGGAAATATCTGGCACTTTAGCTGCTAAATTCTGGTTGCTTTGTCTGTCTGCTGTAGACTGTACGGCACACACTTCAGATTTTTCAGTGAAAACAACTGCTGCTGGAAGCTGGTTGTGCGAGAGCAGTGTTTGTGGTCAAAACCTTCCCTTCTTAATAATCTTTTTTAGCTGACAGAGTTATAAAAAGGCTAAAATGTTCTCTGGAGCTGTGTGAACTGCAGTTAGGAGATAATTCAACACCTCATCTATGACACAGTTATTATATTGATTGTTAGTATAAAAATATTGATGAGTGCAGCTTTAAGAGAAATAGAATTGGGATTTCCTTTGAAAGCAAGAAATTTAAGAAGCTGCTTACACAGAAACGGTCAGAAAGCTCATAGCTCATAAAGCACAGCTGTCTCTGTTGGCAGTTTTTCAGTTTCCTGTTATCTAGCTGTTATTTTTAAAGGCACATCAATTTGAAGGGCGACTCCAAGAATATGTGATATAACTGTAAGTCAGAGCTGCTCGTCTGCCTGCATCACACCACATAAAGAGCAACAAGAAGCCACGCTGCCCTTCCCTGACATAAATAATTCAATCAATAGGTCTATATGTAGGTCTAAAGATGGCGCAGGGTGGATGGAGGAGCAGGGAAAGAAGAGCAGGGAGGTTACACAAGGAGAGAGGGAGGGAGGGGGAATGTGGGTTACATGAGTGACCTCTGCAGCTTTGGAGAAATCCCTACGGAAAGTTCCCTGTTTACAACACACTAACAGTACATTCTCACACAGGAAACCGGGGCGTTACACCTGTCACATCCTCATTTACTCTCTTCCCTAACTTAAAAAACTCCTTTTAGGTTGTTGTATGAGGACTAAGGCCTGAGACTGGAGTTGTCCTGACATTATTAAATGCAGCACAACAGGCTACAGCACACAGGATCAAACATGGCTAGATTAGTGTGTGTGTGTGTGTGTGTGAGTGGGGGAATGGATATTGAAAGATGGATGGAGCTTTTAGGTAATGGAAAACACTCTCGGTCTCTGTGGGTGTGGGAGGAGCGGTGAAAATGATTTCCTAGCAGCAGCAGCAGCTTCAGTGTGCTTCTCGCCCTGAAATACTGGAGTGACTCACCACTGCAAAGGATGACAGCAAAGCAACGCTGGTGAGGATCGAGTCAGCCTGAGCTAGAAGACTGCATGTATAATGCGTAAATTAAAAAAAATTGATTACAACTGAAGACTTAATTTGTCTTTTAAAACATCTGAACCAGTGGCACATTATTATTTTTCAGTGGGATCAGTGTAGGTGGTTTAACATTGAGCTAAAGTATTAAAATATGTATTTGATATGAGTATGTGCATAGAATTGAGTTAGCAAATGCATAATTTTAGCCCTCAGGCACAACCGCTAAATCAAACTACAAAGAACACTGCATTCTGTTTTTGAAATCATATAACAAAGTGGATTCAAATGTTTTAATATACACTTTGAATCACATAGTTGTACCTTGTGCAACACTACGTATGAGTTTGTGTACGAGGTCGTTACCAGTAGAGGTGTTCCTCGACCATTTTGGTGACAGCTCGGGACACGGCCCTCTCCTGGGGGGTGAGGTTCTTGTTGAGGTTGACCCCCAGTTTCTCCTCCAGGAAGTCCACAATGAACTCTGAGCCCGACGCCTGCTCGTGGTTGTACTCGATCCAGGGCATCTTACCCTGCGGTGATAGCTTCCCGTCAAAGTAGTTCTGCAGGGGGAAATGGAGTCATGTGACAATATGCACATTTTCTGGATGCAAAGAGCAGCTTATTGTAGATAGATATGACAAATTAATGCAACGTTTTTTTTCCCCCCATTACTGTTATTTAGATTCTCCAAACCACAAGATCGGATAAATCTTAGGAATTCAATGGGTCGCAAAAGGTCATTATGCACAGTTTAGATAGAATCAGCAGTGAAACATATTTCTGAAGTCATCAGTGTTATTGACAGAAACATCATCATACACATTTCTAACAGAAAGCATTCAAATGTGGCTGTATACCAGGTAAGGAGAGTTTAACATAAGATGCTTTTGAGTTACATAATAGGCATTATGGGATGCAATAGTAGATCCGAGAAAGACAATCTGGTCCTCTGCAGCTCTAAATGTGACCTTTCTTTGTAAACTGTTGCCTGCAAATCACTAAACTCAGTGGAAGATTAATGTACAATCCCTGGAGAGGCGTTTTTACACGAAAAGGGAAAGCAATAAACTTTTTTTTTTTTTTTTTTTTTTTTTTAATAGTTTCGCATTCTCTGTTGAAATACTGAATAATCCCTAAAAAAAAGAATTTAAATAAATCAATATAAAGGAGAAAAAAGTGCTTTAATTGGAAAGCAAATCAGCATAACCAGTGATGAAAGGACTCAGAAGTAGGTATGTAATCATTTAAACGGATCAACAAGCAAAAATGTTTGGAGGCTACAGGTTCAGTCAGTGCTGTAAAAGTAGTTAAACATGCTGTGCATCTCTAATCAACATCTTTCTGGGTATCTATAATAGAAATCAAAAATGTAATTCTCCAAAAATGTAGCTCATTCGTGCTATGCCATAAACTGCAATGAGACAGATTGCGCCTCAGCCAACTTGTCATTAGTCCAGAGCTTATTTAAGAGATACATGGTTTTTTAAAACCCCTCTGTGACTCAGGGAGGAATGTATTTTACATTTCTGGCATGAGTGTCAGTGTTTCTTGGACCGAATACTGCTCGAACTGGGTGACAAACTACTGAACCTCACACTTTACCAAACACAATGACGAGCATTTAAGCCCTCCTCGTTGTGATCACCTGGTAGGGCAGATCCACCATGCGCAGGTACGTCTCTATTTTGAGGCAGAAGGGTGAGAGGCTGGGAACGCCATTCTTTGGCCTGGAGAACTGATGGAGGATGATGGCGTCTTTAGAGTCCAACTCCTGCTCCTTCCTACACAGACAGCACAGATGGAGAAAACAGAATCTTTAGTAAATAAACAGTGTTGCCTTGTAGTTTGCATATATTTAAAGATCATTTTTGTTTTGTTTGAATGGTTTTAAACATACAACTATATATATAAATGTGAAATGCACCTGTCTACTGTTGCAGCAAACAAAACCACCTTTAATAAAACAGCAATATGTGTTTCAACACTGTAACATAAGAACGCAACAAGAAAGTCTGTCCTGTCACATATCAGGCTTAAATTTGCTAAAGTACACTTTTCATTTAGAGGATGTTGTTTTTCCACCGTTATCTGCAGCAAATGGCTGATTTTCCAAGGAAGAAGCTACACTTTGGTGTCTTCAACCCTGCCAACTGTGTGTACACTCCAGCAGGAAAGCATTGATGCTAACTTTAAAGACGGCAGCGTTATCCTTTCCTGGAAATGTTAAACTGTAAACCCGTCTGGCTGAGAGCAACCTGTCTTACTAACGGTTTTCTAGGTCAGTGGGTACTGCAAGATAAATACCAAACATAACTCAGCAGCTGAATAAAAAATAGGGCTTGCTGTTCAGTTTTAGCCTCTAACAAACCTTCCTGGGAGGAACAGGTCGCACCTGTGGTTTATTATAGCACAGCGCCTCAGTAGCTCCCTAGAGTTATTTTTTTTTAAGCAACTAAGCCCACAAACATGCACTGTTTTTATATTTGCATGACCTATTCACTCAGATTTAGATTGTACGGAATTATTGTTTTGTTGTCCTCATTGAACTCCATGCAGGAAAAAAGTCTACTGTCAATCTGTGATGTGCAGGAAATAAAAATGTGTAACTTTAGTTAAGTTTACATGACCAAATATTAAACTAGTGGTTGACTGATGTGAGTTTTCCAAATATCACGATAACAGTGGTGGCAGATAGTCAATATCATGTCATTGTTTAGTTTTTCAGAGCCTCTAAAATACAGCAGTTTCATAATAATTAATAACTTTAATAAATATCAGTTTTGTTTTTCCTCCATTTTTCTTAAAGTACATCTGGACTTTGACTGCAGTGTGCTTCTTTTAATTGTTAAGAAATGTATCAACTAAATAAATATCGACAGGTAATCAAAAAAAACTAAAGTTTCTGGGGGGAAAAATGCATGCATGAAAAAAATCTTAAAGTTTAAGTGCATTTATTAACATTTATCAGCAGATAGGATCCTCTTCTGCTCCTGGTCTGGTAAACATATTGACATCTGATGTCTCACTGTGCTCACAGGCTGCTTACAGATTTATCTGAGCTCATATGCAACATAGAAAACAATTCATTAGCTGATGTAGCCAGCCAGATCCCAGAAGCAACGTGACGTAGCTTCTCTTTGATACTGGCCAATTCTAATTATCTCAAAATGACTACTACTACCAGAAACCCAATACTATTTTCTATTAATAACTATTTTTAGTGTAGATTGTCATTAGAAATTGATGAAGATATCCAGGAGTTTAAAATCTCTACATGTGGAGAATATTGCTGATAAAGCTCCACTGTATCTGTCACCTCTGCTAGAAGTGAAATGATTGACTGAAAGAGTCATCACGCTGCTCCAGTTTTGAGGAAACACAAAGGAGGGGGATTTCCCATCCTACTGGTCTGTACGCCTGCTGTCTCACACATTCAATGACAAACTAGTGTTCATTTGTGACAGGAGCTGCCAGTGTATGACTGTGCTATAGTCACAAAGCCAAACATTGAACAATAGGAGTGTTTAAATGGCATCCAGCATAACAATTATGATTAAGCCCTCATTTGAAACAAGAAAAAACATCAATTTGATTTACTACACTGTCTCTCTGATCACATTCATTTCAGAATGTATTTCCATTTCTCCAAAACATAAGCAGGACCTGCTTAAACTCTGAATGCTGCTTAAGCAACTAAACAGAATTAAGGAGGAGTACAGTTTTGATGTATCATGTCAAACTTGTCACCCTCCAGGCAGACACACAGACCCTGGAAGGTCTGCTCAGCATCTCTTTTATCGCTGGCCAATGCTCTTTGGATCTGCATAACTTAATGGAAGTGTACAGCGGTCTGGCAACAGCTGCTCTACTTTTTATGGAACATTATTTTATGAATAATATATAGGATAAGCAATCTTGGTTACCCTGGTGTCAGTGTTAAAGTATCTCTCCTGTTGTTGATTAAACCCCTAAAAACTGATCTCTGCACATCCAAGTCACATATTTAGAAGTTTGTTTTCATTAAATAATCTAACCCTGCCGTCACATTGATTTAGGTGTAGCACTGCACCATTACTTCCTCCAGAATGTGTAGATCTATGAAGTCCCCTCCCCACTCGCTGCAACTCAAGCACACCAGCTCACCCATGACTGGGGCCCAACATGGTAAATCAACTCTATGCTATAATTGCACGTTAGTGATATTGGAGTCCTTCAGCTAGACATGTTTGAGCTGGAAATTGAGAATATTGACACACAAAGACCCAACCAGCAGGCTGACAGGATTGGTCAGGATCCTTGTTTATGCCCGTGTTTTATGAGACTATCATCAGTGCACGGCAGCTTTAAGGCGGAAGTGTTCAGCAATGGCTTTGACTGCACATAAAACACCACACGAACATGTAAACAAGGTAAAAACTGATTTTAACCAAAAGGGTCTTTATAGAGTAATATGACACTAAATCCACTTTATGAGTTTGTAAATTACAGTCATTTTATTACAGTGTCTACTGTTCCTGATTCCGTATTTATAGTTATTATTGCAACATTTATTTTCTTTTATGCTTGGAAAATCTCTGATCTGGTAATTCTCTTTAAAACCTCTTCATTTGAACTTTATGTTGTGTAAAGATCATGTAAAAATCTAACTGAAGAGCCTGGTAGTTCTCTACCCTGCTGGGTTTTGCAGGAGGGCTTTAGTTGACATTCAGGAGAAAACACTGTCACCTCCTGTTTCATGAGGCTGTAGACCACAGCTGGGCCCGGCTCGAACAGCTTAAAGTAAGAGTTAACATTGTTTGATACTTCTAGATTTGCTTGCGATGAAGAAGTGACGTGTATTCAGAAGTTTGCTGCAGGAAATGGACACATTAATACTCGTCGATGTCTCTGGAACAACAACAGCAAAACATGGCTAAATATCAATTTCCAAAAGGGATTTTATATTCTGAGTTCTGTCTCAAACTCTCTTTGGAATCTTGTTACTCTTATAACAGTTTACTAATAAAGGATTTCTCAGACAGTTTGACTTCTTTGGAGCACTAAACAAAAATCTCACTATGTAAGATAACAAACAGTGCATTTATTTGGCTGGGAATGATGTAATCACTCTAAATTGTCAAGCAAGTTTCTTTTAGTGTTATTGTGATACTTTATTGTCATTTAAGCATTTTTGTTACCTTCATCAAACTTGTAAGCACAATCTGTGGCAAAGGTAGCTGCTTATATAATAATTATTTCATGGGTCAGAAGAAACAAATGCAGATTTTTAAATAATTGTTCATTTTGTGGTTGTTATTACTAGTAAACATACATCAGCAGGGTTTAGAAGACATCGAAGTCAATATTAACAAAGCAGATGCTAAAGTAGATTGTTTTTTGTTTTTTTGTTTGAGGTTATTGTTTGTTTGTTTGTGCTTACAGTAAGAGCTGATAAATAAACTCTCTTTTGAGCAGAACTTGATACAGTCTATACTGAGTCTCTGTCTGGATGAGTCCAGGTCCTACATGTCGCTGTCCACACTCCAGTGGTGCTGAAACCTTAAACTCTGAGCAGAGAAACGAACATCCTCATGTCTGATCTGCACTGTGCGTCCATCCCTCTGTCTCTAAGGTCGCTCCATTTGAACTTTGCGCTGAAATCTCGCTCTAACGAGCCTCTGTTAACGTTCAGGATGCGTACAGGGCGCAGGGGAGAGTAACAGCTGACTGCACTGGCAGAGCCGCTGCCAGTGTCAGCAACACATCACATGGCCTGAACAGATGATGCCGGCAGGCTGCGGGTCCAGCCTCCGTCTGCTGCACGTGATTCAGCAGCAGCGATCCTGCACGAAATGTAAGGTTACACAGCTTATCGAGGGGGAGGAGGGAGGGGAGTGAAAGCGCCAGCTACCAGGCCACTGTAACAGGATGTACTTACTCCCCGGCTATGGCCTGGCCCAAAAATAATCTCTCCATTGACAGACACGCATTCTCCGCTCTGACAATAGTCCTGCGTTAATCACTTTCACACCGCAGCGTCCTGCTCGCGTCTCGTTCATCCGCTTCAATTAAAGGGCGGCTGCAAACGAAGACCTGTTTTTTGTTGTATTTCTAGACAGCTGCGGTGCCTGTCAAACAGCAGAGTTCATTAAAGGTCGGGCTGACGCCGCAGCGCCCGAGGAGCGCTCCATTTATTCACGCTCAGGTGCCGACGGATGCTGGCACACGAGCGGACGCGTGACTTGCTTTATTTATTTATTTCTCCCCTCTCTCTCTCTCTCTCTCCCTCTTGGTCGTGTCCTTGGAAGGAGGAAAACAGGGACTGAAAACCTCAGCAAACCACCGCGAGATCTGCACAGAGATTCCACCCTTTAGACACCCTCTGCGTTCATTCATAGTTTTACGCACAGCACACTGCAATCAGGCCAAATAATCACAATCACAGATTTTAAAAACACCATGACATGAGGTGTGTTCCTACCTGATGGCGAGCAGCTCATGCAGTAGATAGGCTGCAGCAGCCAGCAGGGCCCCCCCGGTTATGTACAGGGTCTTCTTCCACCAAGAGTCCGAGCCCAGAACCGACATGATGCCCCCGTAGTCCTGCAAAGGAAAGGCGATGATATAGCCATACAAAGACTGCTGCTGCTCCGAGGCGCACAGCCCGAGAGGCAGGCTGTGGTTCCGCCCGAGTTCAACCACACACGGCCGGGAAGAGGCGAAGCCAGCAGCCCAGTACATTCTCTCCCTCCCTCGGTCACAGCCGCCCCGCTGCCTCCCTGCTGCTGCTGCAGTCCCCGTTAGGCTTCATCCAAACGCCCGGCGGGTTGTCTACGGCATGGCGGCGGCGGGGCTAATGCTTCTCCAGGAAACCAGAAGGAGTAAACATCTCCACTGCCCTCCCCAGGACGATGCTCAGCACTCAGGTCGCTTTCCTTTGCAGGTTCTCGCAGCGAGCATCGTCAAGCTACGAACAAACACAGCACCGCGTCCTGCTGGTGCAGATTTCAAAATAAAATGTCACTGTTGGTGTTCGCTGTGGTGTTATTTTAATGACTGGGACACCGTCTTTCGCTGATGTATTTATTACTTTCTGAACATAAAAAAGCTTACATTGTTAGACCTTCCGGTACTAAACTAATATATAAACTAATACTGGCCAAGCTGCATGGATCCACCCTGTAAATGTCAAGAGACTCTCAGTGTTCCAGCACATTGTGTCAGCGATTGAACAAAGAGCTCCAGCTGTTTCCATTTCATGATGTATCTTAATGAAAACTGACAGTAACATCATCAAATTACTTGTTTTGTCTCACCAAATGAAGATTCAACTTATTACCTTATTAGACAAAAAAGCAGACAATTATTAGATGTGAAAACCTGTAGTTAGACAATATCTGGTATTTCTGCGTGGAAAATGATTTTGGAAAAACAAGTATTTAGCTCACTGTCTTACACTGTCAATAAACTGATTAGCTCTAAAGTTATTTCTGTTCAAACTAGTCACTGTTGCTTGTGTCAGCTCACTTAAGCCTTTTGCCCAAATAGCTGAGAGACGCTCTTTTATTTTTTTTTCTAACAGACTAAAATATCCAGGTTCAGAGATATTTTTTCCATTTCCAAAACAGTCTTCATGTTTTGGTCACATACATTAGGGGTTGACCAATTATTGGCTTGTCTGAATATTGGATCAAATATGCAGCATGTTTCCAATTACCAGTCCTGTTATTTTGTTTCTATTGCTGATTCTGCTTCAAATAAAGTTAAAAACACACTACTTTGGCTGTGATGCAGCTGCATCTCAACCATACTCCAGTTCTTATTAAACAAAGGCAAAACATTAATAAATAAAAGGCATGTTAACAAAATCTAGAGTTGGAGTGTAATTTTACATTATGACACCAAGATTTTCATTTTTACTGTAAATGAATCTGAGTCGACAAATCAGACATCGATCTACTTAACTACTAACTGCTATTGTATCGGCCATGAAACAAACATTTCAGTCAAACACTAAAATACATTATACATTGTGTACCAAGATGTTCCAATGTTCTGTTTTCTTGTTGTTGTTGTTTAGGTCTTTTACACAGATTTGGTCAAATATACTTGATCTCTACAAACATCTTGTTGGAGTCAAGTCTGTTTTTTTTCAGTATTTTGTCAAATCTTGTAAGATTTTTATCTTACAATCTTTTATGTACACATATATATATATTACATACACCAATCAGCACAACATTACACACGCAACCTTCCTTTTACTGTGTTGGTTCCCCTCATGCTGCCAAAACACCTCTGACCAATCAGGGCATGTACACCAGGCCTCCAGGGTGTTTGTGTTGTCTGGTACTGAGATATTGGCAGCACATCCTTTAGATTGCTAGTTGGGGCCTTAATGGATTCGACTTGTTGCAGCATATCTTACAGATGCTCAACTGGACTGGGACCTGGGGGTTTTTGCTGGCGGGTCAACACCTTGAGTTCTTGATCATGTTCTTCTGCAATGTGGCGTGCATTGTCCTGCTGAGGGAAGCCAGTGCTAAAGGAGTGTACTTGGTCTGCTATGGTGTTTATGTGGGGGATACCCGTCAAAGTAGCATCATACTGAATGGCAGGATCCACAGTATCCCAGTAGAACATTGCTTTATCACGAGGTCATCAGTGTTATTTGCTTTACTAGTCAGTGGTTGTAATTTTGTGACTGGTTGGTGTATACAAACACACCTACAACCCAATAGTCAGTAAATAAAGATAAGAGAATAAGGGCTTTTAGAACAAAACCGATGCCATATAACAGCTTGGTACTTTTATTTTTACAACAAAGATAAGTAACTTCCGGTGTGGGCGTACGAAACCCTGGTGACTTGACGCAGCTGGCCTTTTGTCTTTCTCCAGTGGTGGAGTCACCCCGCCCTGACGAGCCCCCGCATCCCAGTGAAACCAGTAGCTCACCATGACGAGCACACAGCCCAGTGGCCGACAACACATGACGACAAATCCCTCTAATAATCACACAAGGTATTAAAGTGTCTGAGTCAGACAAGTCAGCTGTCCTGCTCTAGTCCTTGTTTACCTCCATGAGCTTAGTTACTCAACACATGATTACTTAATTGGTGATGTATCCATGTATAGATATTAAAGCGTGCGCTCAATTAACAACTACACAGAGGAGACAAGTTGTGTTTGTTAATAAATTCAATGTGTTCATCATTCACTTCTATTGAATAAGTAGCTCATGTGGTGTAAAGGTGGATCTACTCACTCTGGAACAACTTCGGAAGTGTACGAAGACGTTCATGTTGACGGTGTGATCCAGCAGGTGAGTTGGGGATCTGTTTGTCGAGCATGCCGAGGACCGGATGAAGACAACTTGGAGGAAAGAAGATGATCCTGTAGCTTAGTTACATCTCCGTCATTACCACCCTGGTGCCAAGAAAGCTGCCAGCTGACTCCGTGTGCAGGTCACTGAGAGAAGCTGCCTTTAACACCAACTACTGACTGCACGTCTGATGTCTCTCTGCGATGTGCACCACAGTCCGCACCGCAGCCATGGCGACCGCAAGTTAGGCGCGCGGTCCCGCTGCTTTAGGCGAGCGCGCATTACAGCAGGAGCGTTTGTTATTGTTGACAGCTGATGTAGCGTGGGCATGAGAGAGTCCACAGCAGGGCACATGTGAGATGAAGGGGAGTCAGAGTTTAAACATGTCGCTTAAATTCTGCACAGGCATGATTACAACCACCATCAGCAGATTATGTCACACTGTGAAATTAGTCATATTTCTTGCAGCAGCAGCTTTCTGGTCCCCAGAGTGTGTTCAGTTAACTGCTGCAGCACAGGAAAAATGTGATTTGTGCACGCATTTCACCGCCTCTCTTTAAGAACAGCATGCAAGCCTGACTTATTCTCCGCCACAGGGAGAGATCTGCATTATATAATACTTCCACATGAGACCCATTATAATCCCAGAGGAAGTGACTGTTCCCTCTCGTGACACAACTTATAAGGCTTTAGCATCTAGAAATGGATAATAGAAAATCACATCTTTTGTTAGCCACCAGGGCCAAATAAAATGAGACTTTCACTGATGAAAGGTCAGATTTAATGGCAACCTGCAAAAGCATACAATACCAAGCTGATGCAGAACAATATTTGCTCATCTCTGCAGCTGTTTGATTCTCTGCTGCTGAAAGACAGAATTAGAGATGTACAGTTGCCTTGCACAGCTTATCAAACATTAAGCATTTATTAAACTCTCCAACATCATAGTGCAATCGTATTGTGAGTGTGGCTCAGCGACGACGGCACATCTCTAATTCGATCTCGAGGTTGTTTGTCCCTTCCCTCGAATAAACCCCGTCTCGTGTTGCATCACAGCTGCTGGCCGAGGGGACGTCAGAGCTCCATGAATCTGAATCATTATTTTCATTTTCTGACTTGCTCTCCAGTGGACTGGCTCAGCTGTGTGCGGCTGCAGCGTGGTCCTCCGGGTGGGGGCTGCTGTCCTCGGCTGCATCTTTCAGTCTGACTGCGTGGAGGGCATAGTTGATGGCAGTGCTGTTAGTCCAGCTCCAGGCTCCCGACAGTGGGTTGTACAGCATTCCCTGGACAGACTGCACTGAGAAACCATCTGATAAAGAAGAAAGAGTACAACATTTATATACAGATATATTTAGATATTTTTTTAAGTTATTTTTTGGCCTTTTTGCACTTGTTTGAGAATGCAATTGAAAGAGAGAGAGAGAGAAAAGTAGGGGAGAAGAACGGGGGAGGACCTGCGGCAATAGCAATAGTGACGCCCCTAGATTTATTTTTTATTTTTTTAAACACTCCATGTGGTTAAGCTACTGAAGCTGAATAATCTAAAGCATTCAGGCTTCAATGTACAATACTGTTAATCCAATCCGAATGTAGAGCCAGCAACAGAGCTCATAAAGAATGATGCACTCATAGATGTATTTTTGATTTAATTGGAAAATCTAGCCTTTAAAAATGTGAGACTAAGAAGACATGCTATGGAGGGATTAATCCAAAAAGAGCAGTTTAACATTTATTTCTTGAACATTTCTGTTGTATTATAGAATTGCCCAAAGTAGATTAAAACATCTTGGTAGTCCCAAGTGTTGGTGTTATTTGCTTCACATGTCAAGGTTTCTTGTAAAACTAAGTTTTGCAAACTAAAAAAAGGCTATAATGTATTTTTTTAAATTGTGATAAACAGCAGTGTCATGATATCCTGGTCCAGACAATAACTGTCATACATAATAAAATGAAGTACTGATAGCATGTAAATAGATATATGAGAATATTGCACATAAGTAACTATCTGGCTGAAACTCCAATATAAGAACATAGAGTACTTGTATTTTGAATGCAAGTCATTTACCAAAACAAAAGAGACAAAATACCAAATGAGCAAATTTAAAACACAATTTGATGAAGTTGACTTTTAATAGAATTCCCACTGAAATTCTTTTAGCCACAATATTCATGTAGTAAAAATCGGACATTGTAACAGCCTCACTGTGAAACACTTGTTCTGTTTCTCACTTACAAGCGACAGCATTTTACCCTGTATCATTTCCTCGTGTGGAAATCAGAGGAACTTACTGGACTCCAGGAGGCGCTCCAGCTCTTCTGGACTGATGAACTTTTCCCAGTCGTGAGTCCCATTGGGAACGATGCGTAGGATCTGCTCGGCTACGATGATACCCAGCGCATATGACAGGTTGGTTTTATTTATCGTTGTGATGAAGAGTGAGCCGCCTGGCTGCATACACAGAAAATGGGAAGGGTTTTAGTGCATTATTGTTCTTCTGTAAACATATTTGATGACAGTGCACATGAGGGAGGTGTACTGATCCCCGGGTCACAAGGGTATTTATAGAATGGATTTAAAAGCTTTCAGTGGACTGAATCCAGTGCATGAGACCAGGAGGTAACAGTGCCAAACCTCAAGGTTGAACTCGGTCAAGATTAACAAATTGAGCAGAAGGGGAGGAAGAAGGAGAGTGGAAGATACAGAAAATGAAAGTGGAAGAGTGTAGTTCTACAAAATGAATCCAAACAACACAAAAGTTCAATTTAAAACCTCCCTGAATACGTGCCCTGAAGACACACACATTTGAATGTTTTTTTCAGTAAAAGAGCAGACGAGAGAGACTGACAGAGAGGACGTCTGCTCGTGCATTTGGCCAGGTCGAATGCAGAGGCACTCCATGAAGATTAGGCTGTTTTTCCTCTTTTGGCCCACTGACCCAGGAGATTATAACCCTCTGGCCGCAGTATTGATGCACAGCTTTCACTGAAGCTTTTCAATGTTCAGTGCAAAACACACTCATGAAAACACATGCTGCCCTATTCCCCGTGACCAAACAGATGCAAACACAACAAAGTCACCATATGTACGTTAAGAGACGCTCAGATGAACACGCAAACACACATCTCGTATCGATGCAGAAACATGTGGCCTAAGAAAACAGCTGGAGGAAAAAACAACAACAAACACACACACCTAATAAAGGGACAGACCTTCAGCACATTGCTGCAGCAGAAAGCAAACGTTTCCAGGTCGGCCAGATGTTCCACAACCTCCGACGCAACAACAGCGTCGAACTGGGCCGCTCCCTGCTCTTGCTCTCCTCCCTCCTCTTCTGCTGACAGCTCCTCCAGGGTGCAGGCCTGGTAGGACACCTGGTCACGGAGGTCCGGGTCGTAGGAGGAGTGCAGCTGGGCGGTGCCGATGCTGTTTTCTACTGGATCTATACCCAACACTGTAGCGCCAAGGCGACCCAGTGGCTGGGGAAGGACAAGGAGGGGAATGAGGAAAGTCATGACTGACTCTGCTATACTCAGGTAAAAGTCTTTAAACAAGCACAGAGAGAAATAAGTCAAATGTAGTACAAAACAGTAACAGTAGAGCAAGCAGAAATTTAAAATGCAAAATGTCAAAATAAAATTCATGACAATACATCGGTTATATCGCCTTTAACAAATAAGACTATAGTCATTGCGTTGATAGTGCTGCTGGTTGTCACACTACATTTCTCATAAATCCTTTTAGTTCCTGTGTTAAAGAGAACATTATGACTTGTACTGTATTCTTTCATCTTTCTCTTTGGATGATGAATGCAATATACAATATAACTACAGTGAAACTGTACCAATCCTTCTCCAGTTACAGCCAATCTCACATTGAAAACACATTCCTGTGACCTCAACACACATCAGCATCGATTGTTGTACCAAATGACAGTCTCATATTCAAACTAAAACATGCCACTCAAAAAATGCCACTCATAACAGCGTGAACTTAGTATTTTAATTAATTTAAGAAAGAACCATATCTATAAAACTTGCTTTACAACTGTATCCATTTCCCCATTAACTAGTGAGGCCACATTTGGAAAAAAAAATGACTCGTACATATAAATCCATGCACGCACTGAGAGTTAAAATGCAACTGATGAGCTATCCACCCTGAGATTTTTTTTATGAGCATATCACGCGTTTTGGAGCAGTTGTGTTTGAGGTTCAAGTCTTGGATTTTATGTGTTGGAACAAGATCGTGTTTTCTGAAACATACACAAGCCTTGTATTGTATTGTTAGAGAAAAGTTTTTAAAAATGTATCAGAAATGTTGCAATATGCTCTGAATTCCATCAGCCACTGGATCCAGGAGACACATCTGCTCATAAACTTTCCCCCTTTATTAGAAAAACAATCATATATATAGGGCTGCATTTTTAAGATATAGATTAATGTAACAAATTGCAGTTCAAATTACATTTGTTTTGTGTTGAGGTAAACTTTTAAAATAGCACATCAAAGTACTGAAGAGAAGTTGATTTTTTTTTTTTAAAAAGGGGGTTTGGTGTTGGTTTAGTAAGAAAACATTTGAAAAGCTGTGGAGACTAAATCAATTATGTGTCAAAGCAGTTAAAGGATTCACAGTTTAGTCTGTTGCTGTATCTGTTAAGGGCTTAAACAAAAGGTGAAATGATAAAAACCAATGCATTCCTGCTAGTATGCACTAAACAGTGGATGGTTGTGAACCACAGCGCCCTCCTCTGGACAAAACCTAAACATACCAGCCTGTACAGAGAGTTCCATTTGCCTGCCCAGGGGCTGACATCCATCCTCCCACAGCAAATCCCTTGAGATGGAGGGACTTGTAGTGACAAGACACCCAGACACAAAATAACATCCGCAATCTTAACAGACACTTTTTGGCATTCCTATTGTGTGAGTGTGTGTCTGAATACGACAGCCTGTGTGACAGAGCCATATAAATACAGGACCTGATTTTGTCTTCCCAGATCACACAACATAACTGGTATGTCCTCAGTTCAAATGAAAGCCCTGTCTTGGCTGCCCAGCTATCAACACTAACAAACAGATAAACAACTGTAAACGACCGACTGTCCGATCCACCACACTGCGACCAGTCAGATCAAAAGAGAACAAGAACTGGGATGACGTTGAAATGTTTTTTTTAGGCACTGCTATGTGTGCATGTGAGAAGATTGGCACTAGAACACACTGAAGGCACATATTTACACTGCAACGGGACAGAAGATGCTCAGTGTGACGTGAGAGGTAGCAATTGAAACAATTGGGACGGGACAGATTTTTATTTTTTTTACATTTCCTTATCCTCACTTGGTCTGTATCTTTCTCCCACACATGCAGATATTTTTACCTCCGTAAGCAGGCCTCCTCCACAGCCCACATCCAGGATTCTCAGTCCTGCCAGTGGTTTCCCAGGATGACGTGCTCTGTGCACATTCAGCAGGTTATCCCTGTAAAGGTAAATGAGCAGTCACAGTTTTAAATTTAGAAGTCTCTCCCACCTCCACACATTACTCTTAGTCTCCAACATACACCCATACTGTGTCACGCATAGACTTAACACTTTAAGTGAAAGGACTGTGGGTAGATATGAGATTCTAAACCTCCACAGCATAAAGAGGCGAATGGGCATAGACACGTTTTCTTACACCATCCACTGTTGGTGTCCCCCATTTCGCCCTGAGCAACAACAGCAGCAGCTAACAACCATGAATGATGCTCTGTTCCTTCATCATCCCTACCTTACCTCCATCCTTCCCTCGCACAGTGTTTGACAGCTGTGTGCTTCAGGCAAGAAACATGCAGAACAGGCCAAGATCTGAGTATGCATCATCCTCATTTAAGATCTGCCGGGGTGCAAGAGCATTCATGCATCCACCTCAGCACACCACTGCACAGCAGTAAAGTCTCCTGAAACACTGTCTGTGGGGAATGTCGAGCTATCATCACACGATAAGCAATTATTAGCATTGATTGAGCTATGATGCAGCTGATGAAACTGATTTCAACTTTATAAATGACTGAAGTAAAACAAATGCAGAAACTCGCTTTTGTTTGGCTAAGCAAAATCCAAACTAAAATTTCTGATGGAAAGCTAAGTTTATGCTACAGGAACTTAAGAGTTTAAATGTGCAAAACTCAAAAACACCCTGGTGTAAAAAGACATTAAGAGTACAGATGTCAGAATTAATGTCACATGTTTGCAAGTATTTCTTCACAACTTGGCATTACTGAGATGAGCAGCAACACAACTGCTGATTTCTTCACAACCAATGTGACACAATATAAATGTTGTCTCCTTATATTACTGTCAAATGTTACACTGTATGACTTGTCTGTTACACTACAATAAATTGTTGTTGAACACAACGTACCTTTAGGCACTACAGCATTCCTGTAGTCTGCTGTACTTTAGGTGATGAAACTTACAAATGACTGAAATACTTGAAAGTTGGTGTCTTAAATAAAAACACAAACTTTAGCGGTCACTACAGACCAGTAAAATTAATGTGTGAAGTTGAATGGCCATCGTAGTTTTGCCTTTAACGATCGTAGGATCTGCACTAATGCAAAATCAAACTCTGTTAAGCAGCACTTTCCATGATTAAAACTAAAGCTTTCCAAAATTTAAATAACGACTTCTGCACATTTTTGCTAATGTCCATTTATAGAATGTTATTAGGATATGGCCACCGCATATTATATCTAGAAGAAAACTAGTTATTGATACTGAGCATTTGAAAATGCAACAATGATGGAAATTCTATGATGAAGCTATAATTTTACAGTGCTCTTATCAATGAGTGTATGAATATTACAAAATTTGAAAGATATGTGCTCATGTTGTTTTATTATGTATTTTTTTTTGAGGGGCAAAAATAGGGGAACAGCATTTTTTCTGAGTTTTGCTGATTTAAATAGTAAAAATTAAGTTAATTCATACATGAAATACTGCAGCATGCTTCAACAACACAATGTACGTGTCTACAAAGTAAGGCATCAACACAAATCAGAAGTCTATATGTCATGTTTAAATACTATGGAACTCTAGTGCACATTTAAACAGACATCACGACACCACTGAAACAATAAAAAGGAATAAAGTACCATAGCAGGATTAACTGTATAAGAGTCTAGAAGGTCCAGCAGCAACAGTGGCAGCGGTGCTACTGCGTCTCATTTAGACACACCCTGAGGGCAGAGCCTTATCAGGCAAATCAGCCACACTCAGACATACACTGGCACTAGATCTGTCATCCTGTCACCACAAACACACATCACCACCACCAACAGCACCACAGAGGGGGAGGGGGAGTGTAGCAACGGGCCCTTGGCTGGATGGGTGCTGTCATGATTATAGTGGAGGGCCCCAACAACAGATCTTATCAATCAAAACAGCCTCAGCCAGCCCCCAAAACATGCACATATGTAGCAGCAGGGCAGCCAAGACACTATTGGTTGAAAATTTGCTGATGTTTAAAGAAACCCTGTCACTTTCAATTCCCTTTACTTCTGCGCATCTCTGAATGTTCTTTGCTCTCCAACACCACGAGGCTGGAATTCCTGCGGCTTATGTGTTGACACCATTTGTTGACAGCGTTGCTAATCAATCACCTTCGTTGGCATTTACTTTGAGGGGACATTTTGGCTTTTTGCAAAGATATAGCGACAACTGAACTGCATATTTTGGACAAGCACACACCGTATAAAAGGCACCCTCAGGTCATTCATAGCATGAAGAGCTGCAAATTCTCCCTGTTCATCCCACCACTTGCTGGCCAGTGACTGGAACCTCCTCAGCTCACTGGGGTCCACTGTAGTTTGAGAGACTGACCGAGCACTGCACAAGGAAAGATACACACAAAAAAAATGTATAATTGCCATAATTAATTGTCATATTTTTTACATGGGTGATAAACTACAATTAATGAAACTGGCTCTTGTTTGATCACTGCATGCATATCAAAGTTTTTTCATCTAACACATCATGTCACAAAGTTTGTACTGAACCACACAGTCAGTCAACAAATCATTCATCTACAACAGTTTTGACAATCAGTTTATTATAGTACTCTTTTATCAATCACAAATTCTAAACATTTGCTGTTTCTTGACTCTCAATGGTGCAATTTTGTTATTATCCCGCTTTCATTTTTGAATAAATTCAATAATTTGGGGCACAGGATTGTTTCTCTGGCTTTGGAGACTGTGACTGATACTGTATCGCTCTTTGTGGAGGGGACTTTGCCAATTAAATTGACTAATTTAAAAGTTATCATCAAATTAAGTCCATGACTGACTAGTTTAGAAGTGTACTTTTGGAAGGAATTTGTGTAGTTATCCAACCTAAACTCAGTGAATCAAGATTATGTTGCTCAATTTTTACTGTTATATAGCTAAATCTGTACAGTCATATTTGAAGATGTAGTTTGCAGTGTTTTTTTTTGTTTTATATATATATAATTATTATTATTATTATTATATCCATATGGCACACCATTTAAACTACTCCACATAAGTTAAATAAAATGGCAATTCAACCAACTAAGTCACACGACAAGCTACAATGAGTTTCTTTAAACACTGTCAAAAACATCAATGACATCTTTCACAATATACTGTTTAAAATTGGTCAACACACATGTATATACTCTGGCTATTTTATTAGTTACACCTATCAAATCTAAAGCAATTTCATGCCACTGTTTAGTCATAAATTATACGTGTACAAATATAATAATGTCCAGTTTAAGTAAGCCTGTAAGAATTAATTTAACTATTGTAATGAGTGCAGTTGCAATGCCCTGGATTGCAACAAAATGTAATAAAAATAAGAATGTGTAAATGTGGCAAAGCATCAGATATCTGTTATGTTTAAGAGATGTTATCCACATTTAACAAGACCGGGGGGGGAGCTGATCAACAGATGTCAGTATACCACAGTATATTTCAAGTAACTACATATCAGTTGACCCCAGACTCCTTCAAAGGCTTCAGGGTTGTCTCCGGGTCTCCACTGACCCACACACCATGTGGAGTATTTAAAGTCAGCCTATAAACACTCAGTGATGCTAAAGCTCCCGTCCCCAGCTATCTCAGCTGAAGTGTCTCATGCAAAGTTCAGGTAAAACTGCTACCCAGGTGGTTTGGCTAACCCGGTCTGACGGAGCACGGTGTGTTTCTCCATCTCCAGAAAGTCGTTCCTCTGCAGCCACAGTGTCCGCTGTTGACATACGGTAGTCCAGCTAAAGCCGCTCCGGACCACACCGCAGACAGCGGACGATTTACGGCAGCACAGCCCTAACATAAGGCGACTAAACTTGTTGGAGTACATATACACTGTTTAACAACTAGCTACTGCAATACTGCTCACAACAACACATTAGTGGGTTTGTCCGTCGTTGTCTTCTTCTTCGTGGTTCTGGTTTTCTTCTTCTTTGAAATGACACAGCAGTCGTTACGTCAAGTGTTGCATTGCCGCCATCTTGTGGACTGAACCAACTCCGTCCAGCTTGTCGAAGTTTTCACGTGCCCACATTTTCTGCTCCTATTGTTTTTGGTCCTGTGACTGTATACATTTATTATATGGGTAATTTTCAATACAATATACGCCAATTCAGTGCGGCAAATTAGTTGTTTTAGGGACCTGAAAAACATTTGGTGCTCCTGTCTTTTCTGTCCGGCCAGAAACAATACTGTTTTGTTCCTGGTCGGACTGATGGCTGGTTCCCATGGGAAACGAATAGCTGGAAACTAGTTGAACTGCTGAAAAATCAATTTATGTGATGTACTTATGATTATTCTCATATTTGTTTTCTGTCACTGACTGAAATGAATAACTGTGTTCATTCTATGTTACTGGGGCAACACATAATGATCATCCTACATGATTTTTACAAGTGTACTATATTACAATGTATTCTGTCAAAGTGGCACAAAAGACTGATCATAACGACATGGTCATCAGCACAAAAAGACACAGTGAGGCAAGACAAGGAACAAACAGTTTTATTGGACATTTTACAATAGCATTTGGAAAAAAAAATGTTAATCCTGTTTTAAAATGATACAACTTGAGTTTTTAGTGTCTTATTAAACTCTGCATAATGATGCCAACGAAAACTCCTACCATTCAAAATGTCTTGTTCTTCAGTCACACTTTAAAAATAACATATATACAGTAAAAGAAATGAATGAGGGAGGTTTCACCTACACAACTGCCTCTATAATGAGACAAGCCTGTTCAACTCATGGAATTTAAAATGGTAAAGTGCACAGATCAGGATGTTAACTGTGCTCCTCAGCGTCTGCTACGACGGGAGGGGGACGCTGACCTGAAAGAGAGGCATGGACCCAACATTAATACTGCACTAATCACGCTTTACAGTGCAGACTGTAAAACACAAACATGCACAAGTCCCCCCTCCCACCAACCACACTTTTACAGTCTAAAATATTTTATGTAACTTCCACAAAAACTGGCATTCTGCAGATTCTAGAGAAGCAAATCTACCCTACAAAGCATAATGCAAAGCCACAGATGTATTTGTTTGGTTATGTTGGGCATTACTGTGACATTTTCTCTTTCTATTTGACCAGGAAGCAGTTTCACATTAACTATTTGCAACAAAATAGAGGCCTAGGCTCTACTGAGGTAAAATTGGGGATTATGAAGCCTTAATTAAACTTGTTAGGAATTCATTCGTCGCAAATTTGTATTTGACAGATCAAAGCATCATGAAGGATTAAAACCCTTTATTGCATCAGACTTGACTTTACACAGGAGCATGTGGCTGCCTTTGACAGTACATTTTCATAACATTCAGTAAACATTCTTCATTTAGTTACTGAAAATAGGTCAATTAAAAGGACTCCAGAGAAAATCACAATGAGACATACAATAAGAACATACAGTAGGTAAAAAAAGAGGAAAAAAACGAATACTACCTTGATCGCGACTTAGACTTGTGTTTGCGGCTTGCCTTCTTACCAGACTTGTGAGATTTTTCCGTCGACCTTGAGCGACTACGTTTGGATTTCTTAGATTTCTTTTCCTTGCTAACTTCAGGGGTAGGGGATCTACTTGAGTCAGAGTCTGAGTGTCTCTTGCTAGCTTTGGCAGAGCCCTTCTTGCTGGCTTTACTATCGTGTCGAGAGCGCTTGTCACTCTGGGAGTCTGTGTATGAATCACTCTCTCTCCTTTTCTTTGATTTGCCATTCTCCTCTGCAACTACAGAGCTTCCTTTTTCCTTTTCTTTTTCTTTTTCTCTGGCTTTTGGTTTTTCTTTCTTCTTGTCTGTCTCTTTTTCCCTATCCTTATCCTTCTTTTTCTTGTCTTTGTCATGACTACGACTCCTTTCCCTCCTCCTTTCTCTGTCTTTGCTAGAGGCCTTTTGTTTGTGTTTGCTGCTGCGGCTGTGACTGCTGTCTCTGCGCTCTCTGCTTCTTTTCCTCTCTTTTTCCCTTTCTTTCTCCCTCTCTCGGTCTCTGCTCCGACTGCGGCTGTCTCTGGCTCTAGCTCTGCCCCTGTCTCGGTCTCTCTCTCTGGATCTGGATCTACTTCTGCGACTCCTGTGCTCCCTGGAATCACTGCGGTCTTTCTTGTGGCGGCCTGATCGCTCTGCACTGCTCCTCCTCCTGTCCCTGCCCTTCTCACTACGATCACTACGGTGCCTGTGGGAGCTGTGGCTTCTGCTGCGCCGACGGGCCTTGTGGGACGAAGAGCGACTACGCCTCCTCTTCCGTCGTGGGGAGGAGGATCGAGAAGAACTACGAGAAGATGCTGAGGAAGAGGAGGAGGATGAGGAAGAACGACTGCTGCTGTGGCTGGAGGTGGAGCGGGAGCTGCTGCTGTGACCGTTGGCTGGGGAATCGCTGCCGCCTCTCCCTGATCGCTCCTTCCCTCTGCCTGAGTGCTTGCCCTCACTACCTTCCCTCTCACTACGAGACCTACGCCTGTCTCCTAAGGGCTCTGCCTCCCTCTCTTTTACTTCCTGTTTGTGTGGATTTTCCAACTGACCCTCATCATATTCCCCCCTTTCTCTGCTCAATCTCTCCTTCGCCATTTCTTCTGTACAAACAGACAACAAACATTCAGGTTAAAAATAAACCAAGAAACATCAGGAACACACTGCAACTTCACTATAAATACTATCTTTAACCTTGAATTAGGTTCTAGTTTGAAACTGTAGAAACGGTTCCTTAACCTCAAGATAATGTTGCAACCATTTGCACCAATCTGTAAATGTCTATTTTAACAATACAACAACAAACTATAGTCAAAATCTTCCGTAGTTGTTGGGACTACGATTTGTATTTGGAGCAATAAAAAAAAAGACAAAAAAAACAACGAAAACAGCCAAATTACACAGAGCAACAAAATGTAAGGAAGCAACAAGATTTCATCAGTTTTAAACTTCTT
Source organism: Stegastes partitus (assembly GCF_000690725.1). NCBI lineage: Eukaryota > Metazoa > Chordata > Actinopteri > Pomacentridae > Stegastes > Stegastes partitus. The sequence goes on along the minus strand of NW_007577834.1, from coordinate 799,020 downwards.
TTTTTTCCTTTTGAAAACTGACCTTGGAGGATTTCTGGCATTTGAAAATAATGTGTGTTCTTACTTAAAAAAAAAAACAAAAACAAAAGAAAAACAAAAAAAAAAAAAACAAAAAAAATCACTGAAAAAAAATTCAAGTCTTACCACGTGCAAGCAGAGCCTCTTGTGCTTGTTTTTCTTGCAGCTGCTGCATCTCCCGCTCTTTGCGGCGGAAGGCGTCCTGCTTCTCCCGGATGCGGTGGCGTAGCTCTTCCTCATCTGTGTCAGAAGATTCGGATCCTCGGACGCTGCGGCCATCCTCATCTTCACTTTCATCTGAACCATAGTCACCCAGCCCGCCTGCCACAACAGAGCCCCCAGGTTGTTGAGTGTTGGAAGGGACCAAGATCCATTCTCACAATCAGGTTCCCCTCATGAAACCATTCAATCCCAACCCAAGGTCCCCATGAAAGGCACTTAATCCTGCATAATTTTATATTTCACACTATTAAGCCTCTTAAGAACAAAGAGTATACATATAGTCCTTAAACACCTAAAACACTCATGTAAATACTTTTTACTCGAGAGCATGCTTCTAATACCAAAGTGCAAAACGCAAATCAGATGCCACTTCTGCCTTAATTACTCTTAAAAACTTGGTAACGCATTTGGGTACCATGTCTTGTGCCAACAGCTTTTCCCACGTGGCTACTAACACTCCACCATGTATTAAAAAAATAAATATATTTCCCTTCCCTCCCCCCCAGTGACAGAAAAAGGGATACTCACTGAGACCAGTCAGAGAAGCCAGTGCACTTGACTGTGCCAGCTGTTTTGCAGGAGCTTTGATTCACATCAACAACAGGAACAACATGTTAAAACACATACTGCCATTTCTCAAAGGCAAGAGTCGCTAGAGAAGGGGGTCACAGATAAAGCACTATTCACAAGAGCTGCCATTGGTAACGAGAGAAAAAAAAAGAAAAAAGAAAGAAAAACAAAAAAAAAAATGGAGAAAAGAGAGAGGATTAACAAACAAGCTTCTGTCACACAATCCAAGTCAAACAGTCGGACAGGAGGGAAAGAACCAATCTGTACTAATGCACAGTCCCTTCAATGAAAGAAGTGACTTGTATCTATAGATGAGTGCTGGCCAGAGAGTCAGTGCTGAGACTTAATTCAGCCATACAGCCATTCAGCAGGACCTTCAGTACCATGATGAACAGGTTTCTAAACATTGTTTGTGGAAAATATGGCTCTGCTCTCTCCTTCTGATGCATTAGCAGAGAATGGTTGAAAATACATATTTGATGTACTCCCATGTTCCGGCTCAAACGCCCTAGCTTACAGGGCATAACAGCAATTTAAAGAGATTATTATGCACATAATGGATTCTCTCCAGATTTAAACATAATGTCTTGGTGACAAGCATAGATGATGCATTAACGGGAAAAGACAAGAGCAGACCTCGAGTGGCTTTCCTGTGAGTTTCTCTGGCTACGTGCAGGATCTCTTCATTTGTAACCTCGAGAAGGATCTCTGTCAGAAGAGTTTTGGTGATGATCATCTACAAAAATAGAAAATAAACACAAACATCTCAGCATTTTCAATGATTCCTACTGAAAAACAATCACATTACCTCCAATAGTCTGCTTGCAGTTGACATGACATGAATAGTCAAACTAACCAGCTGGAACTCCTTTTCCTCCTCAGTCATCTCTGGTTCACTGTCTTCTACAGGAGGTGAAGGGCTCCTGACAGAAAACTCTTTCTTTATGGAAATCTTTTCATCTTCATCATTATCATCATTCCCCTCATCGTCACTGTCCTGATGCAAAAAAAAAAGATGCAGAGACTGAGTTTGAAGCAAGAACAGGGCAAAGTGTGCATTTGTAGAGGCAATCACTGCACCAGGCCAGCTTTATATGCAGAGAAAAGTGTTAATGGATGTTCTTTCATCTTTAGCAGAGCACACACAGTGTAACCAGTTTTTTAAAGGAACCATTCTGTAGTCAAGGACAGAAATGAGTTGCTTACAAATTTACTCTTGCGGGGCACACGTGGCCCATCACCTTCCTCGTCCGCCTCATGCTCTTTGCCATCATCTTTTGCCATTTCTGCTCTCTCCTTCTCCATTCGCTCTCGCTCCAGCTTTTTCTGCTTCTCCCTGTCCATCTTTTCAAGACCCTCTCGGATCCATGCAGGTAGTGTGCGTCTTTTCACAGCATCTAAAGGTGAAGTTCAAAGTCAAAATGAACTATCCACATACTCAGTCTTTTAAAAGCTGCGCTCGCCTCTTTTATGCTTATACACTTGTTTAAAATGGCTTGTAAACACACACGTATTTTTTTTTATACATATGGACAACAGCAAAACACAGAAACAAAAGCTGCTCAGAAAGCTGCCTCTCTGAGAATCAGCACACATACAGAACAGTATATATATCCATGGACCTCAAGCAGTCTTTATCTTAATTTTCTGGCTTAGTTGAGCGAAAATGCACTCAATGTCTTTGTAGGGTTCACTCAATTATAATGCCATTTTCATGGCCATACCATCCACAGACTGACAAAAAACCAAAAGGACTGCAATGATTTAAAAGAAAAAAAAATTGCATTCATTGAATAACTGTATTTCAACATTTCAGCGAGATTTTTAACATCACATATAATTTCTGCATCATCATCTTACTATACAAAGTATGAAAGCCTGATGGAAACCCAGCAAGGAAAAACACACTACAGCTATTCAGTATATACATTTCCTCCTGGATATAACAATAATTCCTCATTATATTTTTTTTTCAAATAATATGACAAAATATTTAAGATTTGCAGAAATGAAACTTTAGACTTTTTATTCTATTGGCATTGAATTCTGGAGGCTGAATCCAATGCCTTTTTAGACTTAGAAGACCTGCAGATATCCTGACTCACCAAGTGGAGCTGGGGCTTCAGGTTTGACTGGTAGCTGGATCGGGGATCTGGGCCGGTCTCTGAACCCTGGTGGTCTGGTATCTCGCCTGTTCTGAGGAGGACCCTGCCAGTATGGCGAGTGGAAACCTGTGGGTGTGGGGGCGAAGGATGAAGCAGCTCCATGCTGTGGAGAGATAGCACAAACTGAAAATTAAAGGTAGTTCAAAGTACCAAAAATCCTCTGCTTCTGGCAATCAGCTGAGTATGGGGTTGCCGATGTCTTTCCCCAGAGCATGACATTCATCCATCACTCCTGACTAGGCCAGAAAGTCTGCCTGGTTTAAAAATGAAAATGTAAGTAAATAAAATAAAAATCAGCTACTAAAACAATACCAAACCATGCTGGATCCTCAACAAGCCAACACCTTCCTCTGCACAGCATCGAGAAAGCAATGACTGATACACCTAGATGCTTGGACCCGGCACAGTTTCTATGGATTGCTCCTTCTTGTGTTACTTGGTTGTCACACTAAAACTGAAACGCTTCAACAGTTTCTACTGTAGCATCTGCATACCTGATAATCAAACTGGTTCATGGCCATGGGGGCCATGGCGTAGCTGTCGGGCTGTGCCCCATACCCATGGCTGTTCTGGGGGTAAACCCCATGGTGGGCTTCAGAGTTGAACTCCACGCTGTCCTGGCTATTGCTGTCCTCACTGGGGTTCACCACATCCATTGGTCCTGACCCTGGAGGGATCCAGGCCTGTTCAGGGGGTGGAGGGGGAGGGGGCTGGCCATGCATTCCCCATTCTGGTAATCACAGAATAATTAGTAAACAAAAGAAATTTCAATTGTTCTTAGTGCTCAACATCTGCCTAAAGGCAAATTAGGTTTAAATAGGCAAATATCAAGTCAAAATTCTAATTCTACTCTTTTCCATAGGTAATACCAAGGTTTTATAAACAGCACTAAAAAGGTAGTAAAAACACATGTGCAAAAAATGTGAAAAAAAGAATCAACACTGAAAGTGAAAAATGGGTCAAAGCCAGCTATGGGTCAAAGCTATTTTACATTTTCCTTTTGTGTTTTGGCCTTAAATAGATGCTAAATATTGGAGAGACATGATCTGTGGGGAAAGAGAACAAGTGAATGACTTGCAGTTACGGTCCTGCCAGTCAAGGGTTATTGCTGACGGCATCAGCGCCCATATGGCATGAGCCTTAAACACTTGGCTATCAGCTCGCCCTGTCGTTTGTGTACCTGGCTGCCACATTCTGCCAAATGCTGGGTCACCCTGGAAGGCACCATGGTTACTCTGTGCGACAGATTCAATGCCTGGGATGTCCTGGCCATTGGGTTGGATATTATGCTGCTCTGTTCCTGTCGACTCTTTTTGGGCTATCCATGCCTGTGCCAGGGCAGCCCAGTCCACTTGACCTGCACAAAGTCAGAATATATCCATAAATTTGAAATACACCATGCGCAAGATAACACATGTGTAGTCAAGGTAGTTAGCTGCAGGTAGATGTGCAAGAAAGACTTAGAAATGCATGTTTCTTTTGAGGAAAAATGCCTTGGTGATGCATATGCATCATTCACTGACCTGGATCTTGCTGGTGCTGGAAAGACTGCATCCACTGCTGCTGGCTCAAAGGCCACTGCGGCCAGGGCTGTCCTCCCTGGTCCCACATCACTCCTCTCTGGATTCACACCTATAACATGCAAACCAGCCACTTCAATTTTCAATGTGCACCCTCAGCGTGACTTCAGCTGGCATGACGTGATGTGCTGTAATCTTTGCGCTATAAATTGCACTCGACTAATGGCCAGAAAACAGTGAGCTTCAGCTTTAATATAAGTGCTACTTCAAGCGCACCGGCTAGCTGCACGTTAGCGACTCGAGCAACCTGGAGACCATTTCATCTGTTAATGGTGGACACACACGCTGTGTGGTCTGGGATCTTATGCCATTATTGACGTAAGACACCAAAATACATTTAGGGCCGGCGAAATTCCAACCTCTAAGTCTTCCTTGGGCCATGAGTTTATGAGCTAAGGAAGCTAAACCGAGCTAACGCGAGCTAACGTTAGCTAAGCTAAGTCTGAAAGCTAGCAGATAGTAGCACAGTCATCTAACAGCCGAATAAATGTGCTTTTCGTTTAGAATACGGGCAAATGGGGAAGTCTGCATGGAATTCACACCGACGCTGTGCTTTTCGTAACATAATTCCCACCTTTCCCAGGCAGCCTCTCCGGCGATGCGGCTCCAAATCAAAATGGCTGCGCTAGCGAGCTGTTAGGAGGAAGTGTGAACCGAAGCTCTGCTGCCTTCACGTCTGTCGGAAATGCGACAATGCAGGCATTATGTTGAGTTCTAATTTTGTGACGCTGCCGTTTAAGGCGAGCAGAGCTAAAAGAGTCCTCATCGCTCTCTGACACCGCAGACAGCCTTTGAGTGTACAATTTGTCCACCACAGAGGTGTAGGTGTCGTATTGTGGCAGTTGTTTTTCCTTCTTCCAAAATGTTATATTTGTAGTTTCCATTAAAGCTACTAAATGTTTAACAATGTGTGAATCTCTGACTGAATAAAAAAAAAAAAAGAAGACCTTTATCAGAACAATGTCAGCAAACAAAATGCAAAGGTAATCTTTAATCTAATTCAGTCAGTTTAGGGCTACCGGGAAATAACGTAGACATCAATATTAGATCTAATATTAATCACTTGGAAAAGTTAGTGACAAAGCTACCCAGTAGTTGTCAATATCATTAAACACACCTCTTTTATGACAACTTGTTGTCAGTTCACTAAGTTCCAATTTGTCTATTTTTGTTGATTAAGTCATATTTTTATTTGGCTGATTTATTTACTTAAACACATCTAACTACTAACTAGTGACTGACCTTTTGCTATGATTTCTTCATTTCTCAGCAAGAACAAACGAGCAGCAAGTAAAGGCAGCATCGACTCCTGGAGGGATTCAGATGCTGATGAGGCTGAGGATAAAAACACAACAGTGCCGAACTGTTTCAGAAGTGTAAGACAGTCAGTCAGGTGCTGTAATAAGCATCTAAAGACGATGCATTTAATAAAAGTCACTTGTCTGCAAAACAAAACAAACACTAGCCTTTATTTGTCAAGCTTGGACCTTTTTATACAGACATAAATCACTTAAGAAGCTACAATGGACAACATGAGCAGTTGCTTTCCAACCTTATTTAAGCTGACTGTAAAAAAGACAGAAGAATAATCAATATGGTGTCTATGTGCAACATGAAATCAAAGCCCTGACATGATAAGCTCCTTCAGGCCTCACCACACCATCTGAAACTGTGATGTGCAGGATTCTTTAATCCACAATTAATTTGAAAACAATCATCATTTCAGCTGGTGCTGAGTTTCCATGGTGCATGTTGCTAAAATAATATGTAGATTAAAAAAAATTAAAACACTGCAAACGTGGAGAAATAGTACATAATTTTGCAATATAGAAATAATAAACAGAAGGAGACATAAAACGGGGGTTAACAGGAGCAAAGTGGTCCATTAACCTGCTGACTCTTTGCTGAGCTGAAGCAGGGATATTGGAACCAACAAATGAAAAGCAAATGGAGGTTTGTCACCACCAAACAGCTTTTCTTTGGTGCCTGAGTGGCAGTGTTGAAGGATCAACAATAAAACAGAACATACTGTTGGAATTAATGATATCATTACTCTTTTTTTCTTTGAAACAGTCATTTTAGGAAGGTTGAAGTGCAATCCAACCACTTAGCAGCAAAGTGATTTTAACTCTAAATGTTTATTTTGGTTCTCATATAAAACATGAAAGTCTAGCAATGTTGAAAATAAATATTTTGGAATCCACAAATGCAAATGAAATGCCATCTGTTACACTGGTGTTGGTTCCTGAAAGAAAAAAAGCCTTGTATTGATAAAATTCTGTAGTCCTTGTTAATAATAGTCTTTTGTTTTATTATGCAGATTTGTGGCATGGCATGGTGAAGCGACTCCTGGCCTGGGGTCTTTCAGTGTGTAGCTTGCATGTTCTCCCCGTGCAGCGTGGGTTCTCTCTAGGTTCTCTGACTTACTCCCACAGTCCAAAGACGTGCTGAGGTTAATTGGTGATTCTAAATTGTCCATAATTGTGAATGTGAGTGTGCTTGTTTGTCTGTCTCTGTGTGTTCGTACCTTGCCTTCACCCTAAGTCATCTGGGATAGGCTCCAGCCCCTCCACGACTTGACACTGCATAGATAATCAATGGAAGGATCCAGATCTGTCATTTTGCAGATCCATAAACTCAAACACACATGCACCATGGTCCTGGGCTGGGTTTCTGCATTTATATTGGATTTATTTATTTTTACATGCATGTAGGTTGTGCATTTAAAATACAGGTTATCAGGATACAGATTCACACACTTGGATCATGAAGCATTTCCAATTTTTGTTAAGTCCCTCATTGACTGCTGGTCAATCAGGTGTCCTTTGACCCAGAAATGAAATGTTCCATTAGAATGTTAGACTGTTGACAGTTCGACTCAAAACTGACAGTTTCTCTGCAGACTTCAACTCACCTTTCAACCTGAACACACACTGTTCATCTGTGTCTGAAGGATCAACTCTGTTTGAGGACTCTCAACTTTACCGCTCAGCTTACAATCGCTGTAAAACTTTTCTTGTCGCTTTCACATTTAAACCTGCTCTGTATTGAGATATACAGCATCAAAATATTCATGGAGTTTATTGAAGAAACCTGTGGCATCTACAGGCCCATCAAGTTATGTGAGAGGTTTTTGTTAGTGGAGTTAATCTGACAACATTTTCAGATGTAGTTTAAACTTTAGAGGACAAACTAAGAAGCAACATTATTATGTTTCCTTCACAGATGTTGTTTGACACGCCGATGTATGAGCAGACTCTGCAGACCTGCTGGCACATGGCCTCTTGTCAATCTCCGGTAGGAGCATCTATAGTTTCATGTCACACAAAAAGAAAGGAGCAGGTAAAATCTCATGAACAATGTCGTGCACGGAAACACAAAGACATGAGGGCTCTTGCTTGTTGATCAGATCGGACTGATGGTTGAACTTTTGAGGCTGCAGCAGAAACAGCAGCTCCCCTCTGAGATGACTGCTGAAGACATGACTGAGCTGCTGGTGGAGAAGAGCAAACACTCACTGAGATTCATGTCAGTTACTGACACACACACAAACACACACTCCCAGTTCAGCACTACACTTGACTTTAGCTCTGTATGTAATAAGCAGGAGAGGAACAGTGAAGATGAAGTTGTGTTTTGTGTCTGTTTCAAGGCTCTGGAAGGATGATGTGGAACACTTTGATGAGGCTGATGTCAGACTCCTTCTCAGGTTGGTAGGACCACCATCCTAAAAGATGCAGAAGTAGTTTGGACTTTGTAACATGACATTGGATTTTCTCCTGTACATATGTCCAGTCTGCTCATCATATTTCACTCCTTGTTTCAGGTGTGGGAGGTGAACACCAGAATGAAGATGAGGGATGTTGAGCTTGAAGCCAGAAGGCTGCTCAACACACCAGAGGCCACGCCTCCTCACCTGAAGTGAGTTATGTTTGAAACATTTACTATCAGTTGAAGCACAGTTGTGGTGATGTTTCTGTGGTTGAAAACTAATACTGAATGAATGAAACCTTCAGGCACCACAGGATCATGAGCCAGGCTGAGAAATATGCCAGACAGCTCACAGAGCAGCAGCGGGAGGCTCCAAGCTCCAAACCGCTCAGCCTGCAGAAAGTGGTGATGGAGGTGGTTCCAAAAGTCCTGCAGGGCTTCTACTTGACTCCTTCAAGCACCTCCTTGAACACGTCCTCCCAGCAGTTCAGTAAAATGGCTGTTGGCGTCACAAAAGCAGTGGAGGACCGGGTCTCTGCTGCTCTGTCCACCGTCCTCTGTCAGGTCACCTTCTCCCACTGCATCAGAGACCACATGGTCCTGTCTATTCAGGAAAAGCTTCGGCAGAGCTACCCTGAAGACGTGCTGGTGGAGAGACTCAACTGATTGGCAGCAGACATGCTGAACACCATCACCAGTGTTGCAGCTGAAGAGATCTGTGGTCTGGTTCAGAGTCACACTCACACAATAGAACTGATGAAGATGGACTGTGAAAGGCCAGAAGTAGGCTCTGCTGAGGTTTCCACTCCTCCACCTCCTGTGACTCCTGCTGATGAGTCTCCCGTCATCAGTGCAGTGCAGGATGAGCTGATCATCACAGAGCAGCCAGTCCGGGTGGAGCAATCCTTAATCAGCACCACAGGTAGCGATTATTATTCCCATTCACTTGTGTCTGAGCCATCAGGTCCATTCACACTGTGTTAACTGGTTGTTTTGCTGGGTGGAATTCAAGCACTGACTGTCTTGCTTTGCTTTTCCAGAGGCTCAAAAGACAAAGAGAACTGGATGCAGCTCTCTCCTGCGTTGGCTGCAGAAACACATCTGCTTCTTTGTCAGGCCTGAAGATGACTGAAAAAGAATTTTATGGCCTTTTGCTGAAATTCTGCCTTCTGTTAAAATCATTTTTTAAAATCATTTTATTTGTTTATTGTTGCTTTGAATTATTAAATTCAAGCATTACAACTTCAAGTCCTTGGTGCATGCTATAAACTGTTTACTAAACAGTAGAGAACTTGCCTAGTTTCTGGAGGTGCATCTCTCTTCTTATGGAGACAAAAAAAAATCTTCATCAGGAACAAGAATTCATTTTAACATTCACAACCAGAAGACAGAAGTAAGACTGACCTGTTCGCAGCTAACATTTCATTTCACAAATCCAAATCCTCAGCCTTGTGGAGGACTTCATGACCCAATTTCTGTATTTGAGCTGGGAGTGAATAGAGCAATAGATACCACGTGGTGACCAGATACCAACTCTTTCTAAAAGGAAAAAAGACGGAAAACATTAAAACGAATGTTTGCCATTTTTTATAGCTTTGTCTGACAATCAGCTCACAATCTGTGACTGTTTAGATGGCTGGTCAGACGAAAGGTGTTGTAGAGCTCTACTGCTGATCTGGAAAAGTCGTATAAAGCCTTCACACAGGAAGGTCTACGGCTGTGTGACTTGAGTCAACGTCAACTGTGGCTGAAGACAACAAACACAAAAATGAAAAATCTGAAGGCATGAAGTTAGAAAGAAGTAAATTAATCAGACCTCTGTAGTCCACTCGGCTGAACAGCAGCAAGTAAAATTCAAACAGCAAAATTCACTTTTTTTTCAGTCAGCAATAGTCCAGTGTTACAAACAGCTGGTGAGTGTGACCGAAACAAAAAAATATTTTTCATTTATCTATAATTTCGTAATTGGGTGAAGTGCCTGGTGTGCAGTGACTGTTTTCATCTTAGCAGTTGCTAACGTTTCCTCAAAAAACTGAGGAAATATAATTGTTACACATAAATTACTTAAACAAAAGGTTATGTGCAGGTGTTGTTCAGTGGTGTTGATGTGTATGTAGTATGAGGAGCAAGGCCTCGGGCATATGCAGTCTACGTGTGTACACGTCTGCCTAAGAGAACGTGTTTCGCGTGCTGTGCATTAGTGTATGTGTGACGGGGAGATAGGTGAGGCTGACAGTGACAGCAGCTTGCATGGTGAGAGCAGTAAAATTTAACCTCTGTTGCTGGTAGATGAGCAAGCCAGCAGCACCTTATTAGTTTCTTACAACTGTCTCACACAGGGGGGAGGGTGCCTTTCATTAAATGAGATTAAATCACATGAAATGCTTCAGCAGCATGTCCTCCAGCAAGAAGCTCTGCCCTCCTCCCCCTTCCCACTTTAAAAATAGACAAATACATTTCAGAAAAGCTTTGCTCTTTTTGTTGGTGGCAGCTTGACAACCTGTTTTAACGTTCCAGCTGCATGACTGGGATGTCACAGCGTGTGGGAACAAGAGGACGTGCAAGGCGATGACGTTGCCCTTTTCCTGATTCTACACCCACCTCCTCTTCACCAGCTCACGACATGTTCTGAAGCAGTGCTGCTTTGCACCCGTCAGGGCCGATAACGGGCGAAGATGCTCTGAATATGGCACCATGGGATCCACAGTGACAGCCCAGAGAGATGGTCGACAACATCTCGCTTAGAGTAAAAACATCATGACATCAATTCCAAAGCAGAAAACACAAAATCCGTTGTGATTTTTCTTCTGCGAGAGGCTAAAAAACAAAAAAAAAAACACAAAGAGAGACGGGTCCTGTTGAATATACAGCTCATAAATTAGATTTATTTTGATACAGTATGGTTTATACTCATTCCATGTGTATAAGTGCATAACTGAATTTAAATGTCAATTTCTGGGAACAATAATCTGTCTTGAGGAAAAAAAAACCCTGCACGCCTGAAGCACCATGAGTCTGTATTGTGTCTACTATGTACAATTACATATACTCAATATTGTTTTTGTTTACAGTAAGTTGTACTGTACATAAATAAAACCACACATATCCCTCTTTACATTTGACTCTGCATATTTTTTCTTCTCGCCATGCACAAGTTTGTAAATCCTGAAGCAGAGGCACTGATTTGTCCTTGTTTCAAAAGAAAATAATAAACCTCTAGGCTCTGATGCAAATGTTGAACCCCTGTCCTTCTACCATTTTGGCAAATGTCCAACAAGCAGAAAAAAAAAGAAAATAGTTTGATCTAAAATATTTTCATAGAAAAACACAAACGGGTCATTTGACATGGACATTTCAGGAATAGGCAATACATTCATTAGAACTTGAACCCATGCACATTACAGCAAAGATGTTTTCTTATCAGGCTTTTAGCTTTAAAGTTGACTTTGAAAATCTTTTTTTATTTTTTGCTCAACCTTACTGATGGCATTAGAGAATAGAAAGTAAGTCTGTTGCGGTGCTGACTCTTTGTTGAGCAGCTTAATGGGTTTGTGTGTGCGCCTGCAGTTACAGTAGAGCTGTATTACAATGAAGGCAGACAAGGTGCTTTGTTGATTTGATAAACGTTGAGTGCGTCTGTTTGTGTAGTGACACATGAGAACTATATCGATGACCTTGAGAGAACACACATTAAGGAAATTCTGAATAAAGTAAACTCTGCTTAGACTCGCAGTTGCAAAACTCGTCTTTGGCAAATGCAATTCACTGATAGTCTTACATTAATACATTCTGATGTTAGGAAAACAATCCATTCGCAGTAGGCTGTAAAATAACTGTTGTGCTACTCCTTAAAGATGCTATGTGCAGCGGCTTCAGTCAGCATATAAATGTAAACCACTGTTAGCTGTGATAAGAGTTATTACTCCTTACAATATATTAGTCTTTCAATTTCTTTGAATACACAAGCAAAATTCCCATAAGGCCCAAATGATACTGCTTCTTGTTGTCATGCTGAGTGTAAGTTTCTTCCATGCAGAGAACAAACACGCCTGAATTCACTCTTCTCTTGACTTTTTTTTTTTTTTTACCATTTATTGTCTGCTAATGTCAGAAACAATCACAATTTCACCAAATTTGTGTCATTGCCTCACAATAGAAAACATTTTGTGGGGAGCCGGTGTCCTCCATGATGGTCCTGAGTGTTAATATTCAACTGTACAACTACACTGCTAACTGTGATTTAACCTAGCAGTCATATACTGATGTGAAAATAGCACACATAGCACCTTTAAACTACATTCGCCTGTCTCTCACTCACTCACTCATTCTTTCATACTCATGTGCGCACACACTCACATACACAACTGACATCAACTAGTCAGCGCTGAGTGCAGTTTAGCATGCGATAATTCTGCTTGTTTCCAGTTAGCCATCGTAGCAAACTCCATCATGCAGTTTACATCCCAGCATGTGATTATGACCAAGACGAGACCATACATTTTGAACAGCTCAGGTTCAATAACACTCTTCTCTCCTGACCTCTTTTGAAAGACAGGATTCGTGAAATACGAAACATTAATGAAAATCTGGGCTACAAACCAGGAAATACCTTTAAAATTTGTTTATGGTTTATATATCTAAGATATTTAGAAGTGCCAATATAAGTAAGACAAGTGAGTTTTACAGTGACGTTTTTCCCTTTTCTCGCCTCCAAATTCTCACAGATACAGTAAGAGGAGCTGGAGAGGCTTTACAAAAACAAACAAAGCAAAACAGATATCTAAGGAAAAGACTTTTGCCGGTCGCGTTACAGCATTTCCTCGTAGAAGAGCAGGTATGCCTGAGAGTTGAGTACCCTTGACTCTGGAACTGTCTGAACGGTGGTATCACTGACGTACACCCACTGGCCCTGGGAGCTGCTGCTGGCATCCCTTGCACCTGAATAACACACAGCATGGATATTATGAGGCACAAAAGCTTAATATGGGGTGCAGACAAGGTGAAACAAGGGAAAACAAGGTTGGTCATTTGTTGGTGACTGGGTATTTTTTCAGTCTGTCAAGTTTGCTTTGGTCAAACATGAGTGAGGGCTTTCATAGCATGTTTCCACAACAGCAATGCTAAAATATTGCTATCCAGTGAGGAAACGAGACTAAAATAAAAGTTGCATAGATGTTTGTGAAAGCTTCTACATGTCACAAAGGAACCAAAGTTTGTACTGTCTAGCAAACTGTAGCCAAGAAGTGAAGCCAGTGTCTAAAACTGTCTATTAAGGGTCATATGTACAAAACTCATAATTGATTTAAAATCAAAGATTTTCTGAGTTGAATTCAATGAATGAAACGACATAAGATTCTCATGTTCAAACACCTATGTTGAGACTGACGACTTGGTGCTGTATTAGAAATCAATAGTGTGCTGATTTACAGACAAATTTTTTTCTGATTGTATGGCTTCATAGTATATGCCAAGTATTTGCAGTATCACATGTAAAAATAACTGTTTTTATATTTATCTGAGTAAATTAAACTAAGAATATTGCACTTCATGTAAAGCAGCAATAACAGACAAAGGTAAAATTGTGGAGGATGAATTTTAACTCATGATGGATGTGACAAGACAAGGTATTACATGATTAAGCCAGTCTGTCAGCAGCCATTGTAATAACAAGTCGGACCCCTGTGTCATCACCAACCAAAGGCTCCAACTATAATATGTCTTACATTAGCTTGTTCGCAGCAAGGACAACTGCTTCCCTGAGTTTTTCAACCACCTTCAGTACTACTCTGTAAATCTGGACACTCTCTTTGAAAAGAATGAAAAAAGGAGAAAACAGGATGGCTCTACTGAACAAAAAGACCTCTATTCATCCTCTCCTTTGTGGAGGATGTCTTCAAGGTTACAGGGAGTCAGGCCTTTGTTGCCCAAATACTGACCGCTGTCATGAACACACACAAACACAGAGACACAAAAAACATAGATAGAAGGTCTAAGAAGAGCTCAAGAGAGCTCACCCCTGACCTGACAAGTTCTTGTGGTGTTGTTCTGTTTTCCTCTGGGGAGCACGCACTTTTACATATGCGGTGTAGTGGCCCCCGCGCATTGAGCCGCTGTGTTCCACAATCCCATAAAGGCTGTAGAGGACACGCTCACCGGCTGCCAAGTTCTAGCAAAAAGGTGGAAAAAATAGAATAGCAAAAAGAGAAACAGAACTTTTAAAAAAAAAAGTAAAGATACATAAATGCAGGTCTCCAAGATGAGCACCAACCAAGGACATTCAAAACAAACTGAACTACCAAAGTAATATGGCGATAGTAAATGTAGAAAACGTTTACCGGTAGAAAACCCTATCAGAAATTTGAAAATTAAACAATTAAGATAAATGTAGAGTAAATTAAATATTTGTCCACTTAAAGCTGACTTGTGACTTTTTTATGATGGAATGAAATCTCTACAGCAGAAGTGATAAAGTGATACCTTGCAAGATGCAGAACAAAATGGAGCCAGATCCAGTATCAGAGGAAAGTCAACATGGCGGTTCACCTTTCGTAGGTTCATCCCGGCCTTAATGTAAAAAAAACAAAAACAAAATAAAAAAACAGTTGAATCCTTTAGGCTTGCAAAAACTCTCTCAGGGTGACTGATTGGGATACATATTCACTGTCACCATCAGATGACATGGAGGCTGATGAAGAGAAGAATGTGTCTACCTACCTGGTGGAAGCGTTTAAGATGCAATGTGATGACAGGAGGCAGTGAAGATATCAGCATCTGTTTCCTAGCACTGGTATAAATTTTCTCAGTTTTCTTATCTGTGCAAATCACACATAACACAAAGGAAGGTCATGTTTAAGCAGTAAACCATTAATTCAACTTCATTCAAAAGTTTCTTGTAAAGAAAAAAAGTAAAAAAAAGCGCAAGCAATTTATACAAACGCAGAAACAGCAGCTACTTATTACAGGATCACGATGACCCTTGTGCACTTAGAGAAATTGCCAACTGCAAAATCATTGTTAGCCCTAATTTAGCCCTTCATTCAGACACTAGCAAGGATTTGCTCTGATGTGAGTAAACGCATGCTGCAGCTGATGAACTCAACAGGGTCAGGCATCAGAGTCAAGGACTGAGATGGTAGCTGTGTATAGAACCATACTGGCAGCAATATGAGTGTTTGGAACATTATGAACACACATTCAGACAGTAAATAAGAAGATGATACTGCAGGGACATGTATTTATGTTTTGATAAATCTTTCCAGAAAAAAGAAATGCTGCTTGTTAGAATCTATTGTAACTGGAGTGAATTCAAACTGTCTACAACCACCATGTTTCATGAAAGACAAAACTACTAACTTTGTAGAATTAACTATGGAGCTTAGAGGGGATGTTGGACGTTCAAAACGTGGATTTTGTGCACAGTATTTCTGTAATAGTTTCATATATGTTTTAAAATTATATTTCCGATATCAAATCATTTGCACGTTGGCTTTCTGCACTGTGGTTCCAGATGGTGTGTCTTACCTGCTGAGCTGCTCTTGCGTAGCTGCTTCTGCCTACGTTCAGTGCAACTCTCACAAAGCAGCTTGTTGTTGCCCATCAGCAGTTCCACAGAGGTGAACTGGTGGAGGCAGGACTGGATGGAGCACTCCTTGGAGCTGGGTGTGTAACTGTGGGACAGCACCTGGAACGCCCCCTGATGGTGTTGATGGTGCAGATTATCTCGGGTTTGTTTTTCTTCCTGCTCCTCGGGAGAACAGTGTGTGGAAGTGGAGCAATCGCCAGAACTGAAGCCCAGATTGACTTTAGAAACTGCAGTGACCAGCTGCTCAACAGTGCCACCTTGTCTAGCGGAGGATGATGACGAGGGAGAGGAGGCAGAGACAGGTGTAGGGGATGGAGTGAGTGTGGATGTGGATGATGGGGTGGACATGTGTCCGTGGCTGTGGCTGGAGGAGGAGGCACGTGGGGCCCACTCACTCTCGGAGGCCTCACTGTCAGCATCGTTACTGCTGTCCTGAGCACCCGAGTCTCTTTCGCTGCCATCTGATAGGCTGCCAGCAGCCGCCATTTTACAGATCGAGACACCACGGGCTGATCCACCAGCTACCCCTTCATCCTCCGGTCGCTCTGCACCACAGCCTGCTCCTTTCTCCTCAACAGAACTGGAAGATCTCCTGCTCTGCTGCTTCTGTAGAAAAGCAGAACATGAAAGTCGTCTGGTTTTAGAGATGCAGACTCTGCTAGTTTAATTGATTGGACCTCGATTCACTTGTAATACGAGTTGTTCAGGCCAACTGCTGACATTCTTATAAAAATTTTTCACATGGCTCCAAAGTGAATAAGCATTCACAGAAAAGATTCCAGGAGTTGTCAGTGTTAAATTTTCTCAAGTAGCTTCAGAAGGAATACTTTAAACTTCACAGCCATTCCTATACCCACAATCCCCTCCCATGGACACCCAGGCCAACGCAACCCTCCACACAGACCACATGAACAGACCTGATTCACTACATCGACAGCTACGACTGCGCTCTAGAGTTGGACCCGATTAGTTGACTATTTGTTCGCTGTGCTGCAATGGGGCTATCAATTTTGATCTGTTAATATCCCCCCCGCTGCCGCCGCCACTGATTGCGGATACAGTATGGCGACTGGTGGAATCGCCTGCTCACTCATGCCCCGTCGGACCGAATGGTCAGCGCACCCCCCCAGTGGGAACAAATACCCACCCGCAACCACCGCGGGGCACCCCCAAATATTCGGGATATTCATCAATAATTGGGGCCGAATATCTGGTGAACAGAAATTGGTATTCAGACCAGCCCTACTGCGCACTTACAATTCACTGCAGTATATTAAATTTATAACGACAGTGTTTACAGTACTGTGTTTACATAAACACCTTGTGCAACTTAATTTACAAATAAGTAAACTGTTATTGAAAGAGTGTTCAATTTTTCTCACAAGACCTTCTCATAAAAGTTTTATTATTTTGTTTGTTGCACTAATTGTGCTCAAATTTCTGCCCTGTGTAACACTGTGGTCTATGAGGAAAGTATGTGAGAAAATGACAGTGAAACTAAACTTAAAGTTAAATGCTGTTTCTTGAGATAATTTTAAAGCAACATACAGGACTCTAAGGAGTCCAATGAGCAAAGAAAGAACAAAGACAAAGAGATAGGAAAAGAACAAATAAGCATATGGAGCCTTACCTGTCCGCTCAGCTTCCTGGTATTTCGGTTGACGGAGTGTGCTGCAGAGAGAACCTGGTCATTGTGAGCTGTATGAGTGTCCTGCTCCCTGCTGCTCTTCCCCAGACGACCAGGGTTGGAAGGCTTTGATATCTGAACACGACAAAAACAAGCATCATCAGTGAAGCTTTAACTAAGTACTGGTGGCTTAACCTGGTGAAAACTACTTAATTCACCATTGTTCTTTTTTTGTAATGAAACTGCAATGATTGTATTTTGCAGCAGCTCACCCTCTCCTCTATGATGGGCAAAGAGATGTCTATGAA
The DNA here is from genome assembly GCF_000690725.1 of Stegastes partitus. Taxonomy (NCBI): domain Eukaryota; kingdom Metazoa; phylum Chordata; class Actinopteri; family Pomacentridae; genus Stegastes; species Stegastes partitus. Next base: position 781,237 of record NW_007577834.1, on the reverse strand, counting down.
GGCCTCCTTCACTGTGGAGATCTGAAAGAGAACCAAGCAAGTCAGTGTCATCATATAAATCATCATTTTCCTTAATTGTCAAAATCAGAACCAATTCTGCTGCACATTTTCAGCAAGTCTAAGAAGAGATGTGGGAAGTGGCTTTTTCTCTGCATTTTCTTCTGAAGCTCCACACCTGGTGCTCTCTTCCTTCAAGGATATTCTTTAGTTTGCATAGTGGGATTTGTTTTGTTAACCACCCTAAGCTCCCACATGTTATTGGAAATGCGTGCTGTAAACAATACGAGTTTGAGCCGGTCTTTAAAGTGCTTTTAGTTAGTCTTTCTATCAACTTGTTTTCTCTGACTTGTTTTTCAGCACAGGATCATCCTCTGGTTGTGTGTATCTCAGTCATAAATGTTCAGTTGATGTAACAGCTGGTAAATATCGATTAAAGCAACGGAATGAAACAAGAGAGATGGGAGGATTTCAGGAGTAGCTATACAATTATTTTAAAACAACTTCTGTCTGAATTGGCTGGTTGAAGAAAGTTGCAACACACTGAGCTACGCCTGCTTGGTTCACACCGGGTATTCAGATCCTTTGGTTTGGTTCACTTATATACACTTACATGCTCACATTCCTCACACATAATTGTGTTGGTAAGTTCGCCTACAAAGATGCGGTCAACAAAGTTCATCTTCACACCTTCCTTTCCGTACGCTGATGGAAAAAAGAAAAAGGTTTCAATTAATGGTGTATGGGAATTGTGTTTTACTGCTAATTATATGCCAGATGCTTTAAATAAAATTATGTGATTGTTAAACACTGTAATTCAGTTTAATTGACAGGTATATAAATGATTTCCTTGATAATATCGATTAAAATTTTAATGTAAAACCAGACCAGAAGGTTAATCCAACAAAGACCACACTGTTCAGTAGCTGAGCTGTATTCCCTTTAACTGCCACAAGATGGGACTATTGATCTTGGCCATCTGTCTAGTGTGGCGTTCATATGAACCTTTGACTTGGCGTTTGGTCTCCTCATCAGCCGTCTTCTCTGTGGGATTGTTGAAAGCCTTCAGAATTCCTGCTTTCACCCTCTACAAACAAAAAACACAAAATAATACAAATCAAATTGAAAATGATATTCAGTAGTACATTAATTATAGAAATTATATAACCGAAATTCATATTTTTAAAAAATATTTCTTTATTACATCCATTAGTGATATATCACAATCTAGCCTACAGCTGAGTTTGACAGGTATACCCATTATAAGCATCATTAGTGTAAAATAATTATTGTGCTTGTCTAAAAACGTTAACACATAAATCTCCTAATTAACTGTGCATGCTTGTGTGTGTGTGTGTGTGTGTGTGTGTGTGTGTGTGTGTGTGTATACTTTATTCGCGTGGTCCTCTTATTGGAGGTGACATGGTCAGTGAGTGTGTTGGTGAGAGAGCTGTGAAGAGGCACAGCCACAGTAAAGCACCAATCAATAGATAATTGGCCATGGTCTATGTCTGAGTCGAGACCAGTCAGCCCCCATTGTCCCGGGACCCACGCACTGGACTGGCTATTTAGGTCAAAAAGCCCTGTTAATTCCAGCCCGGTCAGTCTGCACCCCACTCAGGCAGCACAGTCAAACCAGGCTGTGGCTCTCCTACTAATTAATTACCAGCAACCCCCATGCACCCTCTCTCTCCCCCCGAAGTAACAGCGTGCACTGTCCCACACAGGATGGGCCAAGGGAGGGGGGAGTCGGGGGCGTGAAGAGGGCTGCTGGTACAAGGGGTGCAGGGGTGGAAACTAAAATAAAGACGGGGCAAAGAAGGACAGTCCATGCCCTGAGAGAGTAATACCTACCGTCTCAGCTAATTGGTGATAATTGACTGGGCCAAATTAGCATATTCAGATCTCTGATACTAATTGTCAATCAACACAAACACTTAGGGCCTCTAAAAGGTTGGCGACAATGCAAAAATACCAGTCTCTTCCTAACACACAAGATAAGGTGTGTATATTAATTGCACTGATTTTATGTGGAACTCCACACAAAAATTTGACATAGATGGGTTGAAATCAGGTATTGATTGATTATTGTTAGTTTAGGAAGTGATCTTTGCATTATGTTGTTTTTCCCATTTGAGAAAATGCAATATCAATAACACTTCAACAGTGTATTTGGCCTATTAGAAAAGTTAGTGACTGGAATTATTTTCTATGATGTTGTTAAAAATATTTGACAATGTAGAGCTAAAATACCACTGTATCCCCGAATGAGCCGTATAAATGAGTTTCTGAGTGAATGAATAGAGGAGGCCATACCCCCTCCCTTTCTACCTCCTTGATTGGATTGGGAGACGGGCTGATGAGTGTGTGTATGTGTGTGTGTGTGTGTGCAGGAGGGGGGCCGTGGGTGACCCTCAAACACAATGGGACGGCCCTGGAGCTCATTCAGCAGCTGTGTGTTTCCCAAGATCACACAATGATGCCGGTCGTGCCACTTGCAAGTCCCCTAAGTGGCACAACTGTCTGTGTTCACAAGTTTGAATGGGAGCAGGGGAGCCTTGCCTGTGGCCCCTCCTGAGCCCGGGGCTGACCACTAAACACACCCGCTAACTTCTCCTCCTTGGTTCATGCAGCCACTGGTGGGGCCATGGGGGCCAGCTCAGCCCTCCAAAGCGCTGCTGTGGGGTCTCCTAATTGCCCCGTGAAGGGTTAGGAGGGTGGGGGTTCTGTGTCCTTGCCAAAAACATGGCACCATAAGGTTTGAACACAAAAACTGGCTATCCAATCAAAAAGATGACATTGGGTTATATGAGTACGTACAACCACTCAAAAAAAACACAGCTGAGCATCTTACATTATGACAACAGTAATGTAGAATGGATTTTAAGATCTTTACCAAATTACAGCAAAGAATATATTGTACAAGTAGAGGGTTGACAAGATTGACAACAAATGCCAGTGACAAAAATGACTTTGCCATGTGCTGAGACGAATGACTTTCAAAAAAGGCACAGCACCCTAGATATATGTGTTTGATCATTCTATTGTTGCTGCTAGAAATGTTCAAAATGAATCTATATTTTAAAAAAAAGAAAAAAAAGAACTAAAATACACCTGAAGTACAAGGCGTACTTCGGGTGTATTTAAAGAACCTTTCTGTGATTAAAAAGTAAAACTTAAGCAAACTTTAAAAGTATATGACAAAAGATCTTTTCAAAAAATGTGATAGTATATTGAAAAAAAGAAACTACAATATTAAAATACAAGCGTGTGTGTACATATATGATGCATGTAAGCTCACCTTAGTTTCCTCTACTCGTATAGAGTCCAGTAAGTAGTGCAGAAGCTCCTGACTGTCTTGCTGTTGGTAACCCTTGAAACGAGGAGCTCTGGAAAAAACAAACAGATGAAAGTGAAGAAAAATAGAGGAACAGCAACTTATGAAAAGGAAGTTAAGGAAATAACACAAATAACATGAAGGCTGGAATGAATCCTGAACTGAAAAGAGTCAGTTGTATAAAAAGTATAGAAGAAAACCACCACACACACAAAGCCTTTGGAATGTTTAGAAAAAAAAAAAAAAGCGGATCTACAATTCCTCCCTACCAAGGCCTATTCACTACTTTTCACTGTTGCATCTGTTAAATCCTACCTGGCAATAGAGCTTTGTGGTACATACAATATTTCCCATTGTAAATTTTCTATTGCTTTCTGTCATTGAATGTGTGGACCCTCACAGTCACATATAAACAAGAACATAAAAATAATAATAATAATACATTTTATTTGTAAGCGCCTTTCAAAGCACTCAAGGACGCTTTACGAGAAGGGTAAAAACAATAAAAAAAACAACAAATGACAATGAAACAGCAGATTAAAAACACCACAAAAGAAAATAAAGATGGACAAGCAAATAACAGGGAGAAGGCAGTTCTAAACTGATGAGTTTTGAGTTTGGATTTGAAAAAAGGCAGTGAATCGGTATTTTGGATATCTGGTGGCAGCGAATTCCTGAGTTGGGGGGCAGAATGGGAGAAGGATCTGTAGCCCATGGTGATGAGGCGAGCGGAAGGGACGGCGAGGTGGATGGAGGAAGATGATCTGAAGGAGCGAGAGGGGGTGCTCTGACAGATAGGGAGGGGCGAGGTTGTGGATGTTTGATTCAGAACTGGACCTGGAGCCAGTGAAGTTCTTGGAGGACTGGGGTGGTGTGGTGAGAGGAGGGGGTTTTGGAGATAATACATACGGCAGAGTTCTGGGCCAATTGCAGTTTATGGAGGGATTTGTGAGGGACATCAAAGGGGAGTGAGTTACAGTAATCGATGCAGGAGGCTGTGGACAAGGATGGAGGTAGTGTGGAGGGTGAGGAAGGGGCGGAGACGGTAGATATTGCAAAGATAGAAATATGCAGACCGGATGGTGCTATTGATGTTGGATAGAAGTAAAAGTGATATGTCGAGGATGACACCCAGACTCTTGATCTGGGGGGAGGGGAATATAGAGGAGCTGTCAATTTTCAGGGAGAAACTGTTAGCTTTGGATAAAGTGGATTTGGTGCCAAAGAGGAGGAGCTCAGTTTTATTACTGTTTAGTTTGAGGAAGTTTGAGGTGAACCAGGATATGATTTTAGAGAGGCAGGAGGTAAGGGAGGAGGGAGGGAGTGTGGAATTGGGTTTGGTCGAGAGGTAGAGTTGAGTGTCATCCGTGAAGCAGTGAAAACTGATATTAAATTTACAGAAAAATTTGCCAAGGAGAAGGAGGTAAATGATAAAGAGGAAGGGCCCCAGGACAGAGCCCTGAGGCACAACAGAAGTAACGAAGGAGAGGTGGGAGGTGAGGGACTTAAGCTGGATGAACTGAGTGCGACCAGAGAGGTAGGAGTGGAACCACAGTTGAGGGGGGTATGAGTAATAGTAACAGGAGGTCAAAGCTGCACTCAGCAGGAAGAAGGTGGCCTTCAGGGGGGGCAGAGTCAGCATCTTTTTTTATGCCGTGGTGTGCTGGGGCAGCAGCACATCAAAAAGGGACACATCGAGGCTGGACAAATTAATCAGGCGGGCCAGCTCTGCAGTGGGCATGAAACTGGACTCCCTGGTGACAGTGGCAGAGAGGAGGACACTGAACAAACTGCTGGCAATCATGGACGATGCCAGCCACCCTCTGCACACTGTCATCATCGCCCAGAGGAGCCAGTTCAGCGACAGGCTGCTCCTCCCCAGGTGCAAAACGAACAGGACCAAAAACTCCTTTGTTCCCTGAGCCATCAAACTGTTCAACTCTGAGCTCGGGGGGAGGGGGAGGAGCAGCAAGTGGGGAGAGGTAGGGAACGAGGGGAGAGGAGTGAGGACATTGGGGTGAGATAGAGCATCATGCTCTATCACCGGAAGATATCTGTGGAGGAGAGGGGTGGAGAATCAGCAGTTAGGCTCTGGTGAATATTGTTGATTTTGTCAGTGAGAAACTGCAGCAGGGAGTTACAGGTGAGGAACAGATGAGGGGGTAGGGAGTCCGGAGGTTGGAGGACTTTTTTGGGCAGTGAAAAGACAGTCATGGTATTTCCTTTATTAGAGTGGATGAGACTGCAATAGAGTCATTGGAGTGTAGAATATGGGATTTATGCACTTCTTTATGGATAGTGAGACTGTTTTTTTAATGGAGTCGCTCAAGTAGGCAACCTTTGGATTTTAGAGTTCAGGTGCAAACCGGGGGGCAGATTGAGTGAAGGAGACAGAGTGGGATTTCACTGGGGCAAGAGAGTTGAGAATTGAGTTTAAGGTGTTATGTACTGAGCAGCCAGTTAATCGGGGGTGGATAAGTGGTTGGGGATTAATTGTCTATCGATGGTGGAGGAGAGGCAATCCATATTTAAATCCTTAAGGGTAAGGAAGGAGATGATCCGAGGTGTCAGATTAGAAGTTTGATGGTTTGACACCAGAGCAGCAGATTAAATCAAGAATATGGCCTTTTGTGAGAGTAGGAAATTCGATGCACTGATGGAGAACAACACTTTCAAGGCAGGATAAGAAGTCTCTGGTGAGGAGAAGGGTATTATTGTCCATACGTATACTGAAGTCAGCAAGTAATATGATATTAGGAGAGAGAGTGGATAAGTGGGTCAGAAGAACGGAGAGATCATCTATGAAGTCCTTGTGAGGTTTAAGGGTGTTTTTATTTATGTATTCTGCTCCTAGCCTTTATCAACTTAATATCAAATAGTATGATTTTTGAAGCTGTTGTGTTGTTCATTTGTGTGTTTGAATAGGCTTGTTAGTGTGTGTGGGTGGCTGCGCACAGCTCTTGTATGCTCCAACCACCAGGGATGGAGCAAAAATGTTTGGGGCCCCTGTATAAAAAGGTAAATCTCCATAACATATTGGTCTACACTTCCACAATTTTGCCATACCTTAAAAGAGTTAGGTAAAGAGCTTTGTTATTTTGGGATAAAATTTTTACCAGGGAAAAACTAATCAAATGAATGATCAGTTCACAAAGTAAACGTATGAAACTTTTCTTCCCCGTTTGATTGTCACTGTAGAATACGGTTGACAGGTATTTTAAAGCCAAAGCATTTCATACTTAATAGATTGGGATAGTACGTGTTGCTTCAGGTAGCAGTGTTGCCACACAATCTTAGATACTTATTTGTTATTTGGGACCCAAAACTTAGTTCTGTAGAATATTTGGGCAGAATTTTTAGAATTTCATTTGTTTTCAGATCTGGCAAAATTTCCCTCTCAGAGCAACATCTTACCTGAAAGGTCGTTTTAAATGTTAAAAAGTTATCTCGAGACAACTAATTTCCGGGGCCATGCATCCTCATTTCTTACTAAAAGCAGTCTTTCAGCGATATTTAACCAACTTTTGAGACCTCTACTATCAGTGGAATTTGAAGTGTGGTTAGTATAGAATGAGGCTTGTTGAATGCTCCCATACATACACTTGAAATGAACACTGAACAGAGAAGCTGATAATAATTCTACACATATAAAAAAAAAAAATCTTTAAAACCATTTCAATGTCTCTTTCTTTTAAAAAAACAACACCAAAAACAGATCAAAGTTTGCATTGTCTCCCCCTCCACAATGTTGTTAACAGTAAGACCAACAGAGATACTGAAATAGATTTCCTTTCTGCAGATAAATGAAATGTAAATCCATTGAGGAATGAATACTCGTTGCATAGTTTTCTTTTGTTGCATTCAGTACAGTATTGACGTCTTGTTTCACTTGTATTGTTGTCTTAGCATCTGTCATGATGTGTTTAAATAAATATAAGCACAAGCTTTATTGTGTTTTGTATTGAATTACCATCAGCCTCTCTGGTCACTGTTCATTTTAAGTATATGTATGTACATCAGTTTGCATGGTGATGCAAACACATAGTTTACACCAGCATTTTGGCATGTCAAAATAGCAGGAAAATTGAACCTTGGCTTGTCATATTAGGCAAACATCAAATTCCCCTCCCCCCTGGCACCATGGCAGCTATCAGCCCAACACTTGCTTTCATTCTTAGCTTTGCATTTTGTTAGTGAACCTGGGTGGACCTCCACCAGGCCATTAATACCAGAGTGGTTAGAGGGGAGGCTCTCCTTGGGTCCGTCCCCTGGCTGTCCACTGTGAAGCAGATGTGAGGACAGATGTGAGGGGCAGATGGGCAGCCAAGGCTGGAGCCATTGCAACCTGTTGGGCCGAGCCAGCCACATAACCACAGGACAGGTTGGTCCGACGGGCAACACACACACACTAAGAGGCCCCACTTGTGGTTAGAGAGGCCATCAGAAAAATGCTGCGGATGTTCAGAGGGTGGGGGAAAGCAGTGGTGGGTAAACTCCTTCAACACGACTGTGGAAGATCTTTGCTGGTACTTTAGGTCCTCATAGTCTTGTATAAACATATTGCCGGTCAATTTAAAGAGACAATTTTTAAAAATCTTTCTTGGCTGGAAAAATGTTAGTAAATAGGAATACCAGTCATCAATTCTTTTACCCAGCAGACAGCTGGTACCAATCCCATAATAATTAATAACAGCTATGCAGTAACTCATACGTATTTGTGTTTTTCAATAATTCAATACAATCTGGCCACAGTGTTCTATTACCAAGTAATGGTGTCAATGTAAATCATAACATACTGATGCATGACTCAAGAATGGATGTCCATAGCTGGGGGAGAAAAGGCCAACCACCTGCCCTCAACACAGGTCACAACCAGTAGATCTGGAGAAGCCCAAAGTCACCCTCACACTCTTATACTGACATGATCTCTGTCTCTTTTGCCCTTTTTTTTTTGCACACACTTGCACACACTTGCACACACACACACACACACGTCATTTAGTCACCACTCTCGAAAAAGGACATCAAGTAAAGGAATGTCTCTCTCTTGTTGTGCGAACTAGTCTGTCGAACAATGAAGACTGAGAGAAATACAAAGCAAAAAAAGAGAAAGAAATGAGTATGATCGAAAAATGACAGAGACAGATAGAGAAATAGAGGGGAAAAAAATTAAAAGCTTGGTTAGGATCAGTGGGAATGAGGAGGTCTGGAAGCTCATCCCAGTGGAGAGAAGCAGAAGGGCCCTGTAGCGCTGCTCTCAATCTGGCCAATGCAAACAGCTGCGGTGCTAACACAATTAATAGCCGGATGAGTTAGTACCAGACACAAGGCCACACAAGCTCCCCCCTCGAAAACACACACGTATGAACAACACAATGCACCCACACAGTTCTCATGATAAATTCATTAAGCCTTTACTCACACACAGCCACAAAATATACAAATGTGACTCAAAGTCCCACTGGCCCGCAAAAACACCTATAAAAAAAAAATCCTTTATTCCCACTGCAATAACCACCCTGAACAAAATGAAATAAGACACTAAACAGTAGAGATATCTTTTCATCGGCTGCTGTTTCTTTTTAACATTTCTTTTAGACGTTTGTACTTTGTGAGCTTGTGTCTTGTATTTAAATATGTGTTTCTTTTTTAAAAATGTTGGAGCCTTGTAAAAGGAGAATTTCTGTCACCATTTGGGACAGAGAATAAAGTCTATCTATTTATGTATGGTCTACAGTATGTTCAGAAAGACATTTATAGGACAAAAACAGGCATGTTCAAGGTACATCTGACTTTTCTCAATTATTTGAAAGTCAATTAGCCACTCACAATTAGCACCATATTTAAGGTATTTTGTAAAAACTAACACAACTTTTAATCCCATGGAGAGATCACTGAACAACCACCTTGAAAAATATATGTTTAATCCAATTTATTGTATTTTTCAGAAAGTCTTAAAAAAAGTTAGTTTTGATTCAAGTAGACACATTTACTGTCGTTTGCTGAATACTACATATTTTAAAACTGACATGTGAGAATTTAGCATTTACCTCATTGTCTTCCTACATTTAAAAAGGTTTTGTTTCACCAAAAAAATGTATTTGAACTCTGATTATTTTACTACTGGTAAATCTAACCAAGCAATGAACCACTTGATAGCACCCCTACTAGATGAATAACAATCAGCCTAATTTAAAGCAGCATATTTTAATCGACTTGTGCTAGTTATGCAGGTTTTAATTTCCATTATTGGAACATAAAGGAGCTATCAACTTCCTCATTGTAAGGTTTCCTACATTCACCAGTAGACCACAGTGAATAGATGTGGCTAGACTGTAGTCCCTGGCTCAGAATATGAGCACTTGCCAACATTTTCATTATTTTTTATACCAATGCTGAATATCTGCTGCTTCTTTTAATGTGTGTGTACTATATGTGTGTTCATGTAGGTGTGTGTGACCTGGATGCCAGCACTAGATGGAATCCATTGTTGTCCTCTGCTATTTCTATTAGGGATGAAAGGCTTCTGACAAGGCTTACTTATGAACAATATTTGAAAGACGTGGGTATGTGGACATTTATACACAGTACACAGACGGAGAAGTGACCCAGCGTACTTTTCATTTTTTTTCCATACAAGAAAGTGTCCAGTGGCTGTCCTGAAAATTGAATCAGTCCTTGAAAGAAGCAGGTGCAAATGAATGCTTCTGTGTGGCCTTTTGCGTCCAGCTCATGCATTAGACATGCATAGTGAGTGCATCCTAGCAGACTGATAGAGAAATAATAATAAGTAACATTCTCAGTAAATGGTACTTTATAATGCTTTAGCCCCTCAGATTCCAGGTGCCCAAAAGGAGGTACATAAATATGAGCCCTTAATTAAATGTTATTTATCCCTGTCTTGATGCTTACTCTGACTAGCCACTGACTAGCTTTGTAGTACACTGAGTACAAGCTGGGACCCTCCCTGGCACCAGATACAGAGTGTGGTGCTGACCATTCAACGCACATAGCTTGGCGCTGGTCCGAGCACAGACCAGACCCCTTCCGCTGGCAGGAGGATGAGGAGGCAGGCTGTGGTGTACTCAGCTGGTTGAGGTCAAATGCATGTGAACGCACGAGCGGAAATGCGCACACACATTCACACAAAACAGCTGAATAGGGCTGCGGTGTTGCACATAAACACTCAAACCTGCCCTGATCAGAGCCAGAAAGCCTTATTAACCTGTCTGTCAACACAAACATACTGGGAAAGACAGTCAAAGAGAAATGGAAAAGCGCTGTCAGTCCCCACAGGTCAAGGGCACACCCAAACCTTTTTGAGCGACAAGAGCTTGCAGTGGCATGTAAGGAAAGCAGGACATATTCACAGAGTGCAGCCATCACAAAGGTCGCCACAATGGGAGAAAACATGTCCAAGTAAACAGGAGCAGTTCTTGACCCTGCCCTTTCAGCTAAAAGCTTTAGACCTTACTGAATGTAGAGAAGGTGCTGTGTGGAGGAGTCTAATAAAGAAGCCTGCAAGAGCCCAGGCCATTTCAGAAGAGAATGCTGGAATCACGTATACTTTGTGGATGTCAGAAACAACTGGCATATAAGTAAACAAAAGCCGCCAGGTTTTACATGACAATCATAACTTTGAAAAATAAAGTCTCATGTCAGTCATCTTTTGATAAATCAGAATATTCTAAAATTGTTCAATCAAACACAACTGCAGGGTATTAGAAGACTTTGTTTTTGGGATTGGACTGTTTGTAATAAACAAGCAAGCTTAGACCTGTCACCTTGGGCTCTGGAAGATTCTGATAGCCTTTTCTGTGGTATGTTTTCTCCTTGAACAATGTGCTTCAACATCTCGGCTTTAGAGACCAGGGGACAAAGAGCAAACATGCACTCTTTACTAGTCAAGAAAAGAGAGGAGAGGATATTTTTTGTGTTTGGATTTTGGTAATAGCAAATGTTCACATATCCAAAAATATCAAGAGTACAACAAATTCTTATTCTTATTATTACTATTATTATTGATCTAACTGCTGTTCTGTGTTTTGTTTTTATTATTATTATTATTATTATTATTATTATTATTATTATTATTATCACTTTCAAGCTTGGTCTAAAAATGGTCAGACAATGGTTAAAAAAAAATAGGGGGCTATCAAAATCTTCCAGAGTAAAGATTAGAGTAAACAAAGTAAGTAATGATGATGGGTTCTGTTTTGATCATTTCTATTGAAAGTGTATTTATTTAACTGGTCAATTGTCAAAAATGTTGCGAACTGATATAGCTATAGACATATGTAACTATGTTTTTAATAAGACAGGCAAAATGTTTAAAGATTTAAACCCTGATTTCTACATTTTTCACCCTTCTGAAGCACTGAAAACAATTGGCAAATGGAGATTAGCATATCTGTATTTAAACATACACAGAATGGACGTACTAAACAGTGAATTACTGGTCTTTATTAGTTTACATGTGATAAGCAGAGAGTATGGATAATGGGTGCTGAGGCTGAAACTCATATTTTTTCATTTAAATGCATGATAGTGGAATAGATTAGCCCTACTTGAAATTAGACATGTATGAGAGCACAAAGGTGTGTGCAGTGCTCACTGTCTGAATGCACAATTGCCTGCATATGTGTTGAAGGCTGAGGTGGTGCCAGGTGAGGTGGCAGCTCATATACACACACTCACAAACACACAAACACACACAGTAGCTGTCTGATGAAAGCTAGGTACCAGAATAACTGTCAAAGCCGCACCAGAGATGCACCCAGTCATCCAACGTCAAATGCCCTGGTCACCCACCTGCACTACTAAACAGTGCAAGACCCCCGCCCCCTCCCCATACACACAAACAGGGTGGACCCAACCAGCAGTGTACCATGCTCGACAAGAAGTCAGCCAACCAAATATTCACACTGTTCGCGAAAGGGAACAAAACAACAAAACAGGCTGTGTGTCTGCCTGTCACACAGTCTGTTAGGCCATGCTCTGGATCAAATACGACACAGGTGGCACAGCAGTGTGGCAAGTAGCACAAGAGCCACAAATGGCTAGATGCTGCTGGACATTTGATAAGGTACAGTGCCTTTAGTGTGTTCTGTGTATGTTGAGGTTAGAGTGGGTGAAAGGCACTCAGCCGAGACCAGGTGCTACTTGGGTCTGGCTAGTTTGAAGTGTTCCCCACTGCAGTGAAAGGATGACAGCAGGTGAAAGCTGTGGCTCTTGTGTTGTGAACTGCTGTGGTGATGATGGAAAACTGCAGTACTAACTATTACAGCACAGTCTGATGACTTCATTGATCCGGAGATCGAATATCTACAGGAATCTGAAGCGAGTGTATCATCACTGGTAATACTATAATCATCATTAAAAATTGCTGTTTTACATTCCTGAAGGTTTATCAAATCTACAGCATCTCTAGAGGCTGTAACAACAGTGACACAAAAAGTTTGACCGCAAATAAAATAAAAGATTTCTAGTCCCTCTAACAACAGACATTATTTTACTATACAGCTCATGTTTGTTTTAACTACTTGCATGAATACCAAGGATTATAAGCCCCAGCGAGTTGCCGTGCATGAAGGCACAGAAAAGAGAGGATCTAGAGTGAAAGGATATAGTAGGTTGATATCTTACTTCTGGCAAAGCTGGTTAAAGAGGATTTTAGGGTTGATGGGGCCTTTTCCTGACTCTTTCATGCTCTGGAGGAAGAGAAACATTGCTGCAGTCAGGGGTTCTGGACTGGGCAGCGTTACAGTCAGTGGACTCTGGAATATGAAGAGACAAAAAGAAATAAGTGTTGTTCCCAAACGTTAAGAACAGCTGCAATCCTGGAGGGCAACACAATAATAAAGCAGTATTCAGGTTTACCTTCTATGTTATACATTCAGTGTTAGTCGTTTTTCTTAAACAGTAACAGAAAGCCTTAAATTTTAGGTCCTAAAACATGTTGTAGCTTTAAAGTTCAAATAAAAGATCCCCCCCAAAATTGGCATTTTACACGACCGCTTTACAAAGAATATATTCTACATTTTTTAAATTTATATTGTCAAATATATTTTTTCATGCAACACATATGAATGGTAATTTCAAAATTAGGGATATACAACTTTGGGTTTTCGCATATAGATAGTTTCCAACTCATTTTGGCCAATTGCTGATAATGAGATAACCACATATTCTTCCATTTAAAAACATTCCCAAACAAAGCTAAACTTTTAACCTGACAGACACTACCTGCCCGCCAATGCTCATTTTGGGCTGATGCTGATATTTCAATTTAAAGCCTTTATTAGTCAACACCAATGATGCCGATATTGTCATGCATCTCTCTTCAAAAGAAAGGTCAGTTGCATTTTTATATCAAATGCTAAAAAGGCATTATGAAGGAGCAGAATAAACTGTAGCAAACTGTACCAGGTTGGACTCAACAGAGGGGCAGATCCTCAGTTTGTACCCTTTCTCCTTCACTTCCTGGATTAGGTCAATGAGCATGTGTGTCTGGGACAGGTTCTGGGGGGACAACAGAATTATTTTTAGGTACAATTTAATGCATCTGTGGATTGAATACTACTTGGTGAAATATTGATAAGGTATGACATTAGTTCATTTAAAAAAATTTAAAAAGTAATAAAAAAAAGTCAGTGGATCAAACTCATCATGCACACAATTTACTATTTTTCAAGGCCCAACAAAAAAACATAAAAAAGTGAACAAGAAAAAATATCAAGCAGAGATATGATCATTCAGAGATATGAAAATGTATCTGCACCTAGCTTGTGGCAATTCAGTGTGGTCAATTAAAATACCCTTGTGAAATGTTATCTCCATTTTAGTAGGATTTAGGAAACGTGTGGTGAGTTCATTATGTTGACAGAGTCTTTCAAAATTATCTATGATCTGTGAGTTTCAAATGTAGAGAAGATCCTTGGCAAAGAGATCGCCTGAAGCAGTCATTGTCCCTTCATGTTAGAGAAGCATCTTTTTTCTTCCTTTTCAAGAGATATTTGTTTTGTCACATCCTGGCAATACAGACTGTTGCTATGGAAAACCCACAATGAAGCAGGCATTGTGAACACAGACACAGCTCATCCTCTGACAATTATGTGTTTTCACCAGAAAGATTGCAATTTTCAAGGAGACAATACAAACAGACAGGGAGAGGGAGGGAAAAGCATGTAAAGCGTGCTCACTCGAATTTCAATCAACGAGGAAGACCCCGAGGGTGATTAACAAAATGGCGGAAAAAAACAGCTTCATTGTTAAAGAGCCATGTCAGTTTGCAGTCACCATGACATGACCAGAGAAAGACTGAGGACGCTCTATAGCTGTGTTGTGTTGTGAACATGCTCTGCACCAACTGAGTGCCACTCGTGTACGGGCAGGTGAATGTGTCCACGCCAGCATTGCATTTACTGCTGCATTGAATATACTATACAAAATGACCTGTGTACTTTCACAGTCATTGTAAGACCATAATCTGTTTTACTATAGACCAGACTCCTAAGTAGAAGCACTTGAACAAGATTGTAAGGGCATACATATTTGTACTGTCATCTTCAAATGGAAATCCTTGTAATTTATTAGGCTAATACAGGGTCTTTGGAGATAAAGCAGTAACTTGCAAGCAGGTTGCTAACATTAAGAAATCCACTTTAAAATGATGTGCTTGTGCTTCACATTTAAAATGACATATTTATACCTGCAATCACAAATACCTTATTTGATAAGGCATCATCCCTACAAAACAGCATAGAACGCAATCACAACATTTGACAATGCACAATAAAGCACACTTGCAAACGTTTTCTAAATTTGTGGTTCCTTACCTAACATTGAACAACCACAGCATTTATGCAAGATACAGGTTAAAAAAACAAAAGAAAAGGCATTAATAATTAATAATAGTGACACTAGTAACATCAGTACCAACCTGCATAACAGCATTGAAGAAGCAGGTGTTACCAAGGTTATTGATTCCCTTAACCGGGACCAGAGTGCTGTTGATGACTGAACTCTTGCCTCTGGGAGGGTCAGCATAGTCTGATGGTTCCTCTCGCAGTTTAATTATCTTGGGTGATGCTGCTGGAAAACAGGAAAAACAGAAAGATAATTAAATTTAAAGATATACATTAGATGAATATAAGCTAAGTAATAGACTGTATAGATGGTCTTTGGAACCGACAAAAGATTCAATTTCTAAACCCTGAAGTGACTTTTACTTTGAGGTTACTTTAAAGTAGAGCTTGAAGCTGCAGCTAAGGTGGTGTCTGGTCTAAAATTGAGAGTGGAAGTTGGCCTTGCAACTGAAAAAAAAAAAATCTGCTTGTTTTTAATTGGGATTGTGTTGGAATACTGGAAAAAAAAGGGCTTAGCCTTGAAACAAGGCTGGGGCTGGGAGCAGGGTGCTGTGACGGCAGCTGGAAGGAGAGTTAGGTCATTTGGGAAAGCAGATGACAGCTGTAGAAGTTTCCGCTGGTTAGTGAGGGAAGGGTGGGGGCTGGGGTTGGAGAGATGGCTCTCCAGAGCCAGCTGTTACTCCTGATCACCAAAACTAACCTTCGACAGAAACTAAGACACAGATGGTCAGAATCTAACAGTGGCATACAGACTGCTGGGGACAGACTTGGTACGATAACTGTGTGAGCTGATGGCGTGCCAGCAGATAACAATGAAGCTAACACCATGACGGCAGTAATATGATAGTGATGTGTGTTAGTAGCTACTGATGAACTAACTGACAAGGAATACATTAGTTGTTTGACTATTCCACTAGATGGCTCATTAACTTTAAAAAAAAAAACATCTAAATAAACAAACAAACATGTGCCTACAGCAAGTTTGTGTAGAATTCAGTTGCCATTTGGAAACACATGTCTATGGAAGAACACAACCTAACAATACATTCAGGCAGATAAGTTACACTAGAAGGTGCAAAATTAGGCTAATAGGTCCACTCAAGGTGATGTTTAAAAAGTTCCAGTGTTTAGCTTCATGCAGGGCTCCACAATGAGTGACAAGCTCAGGATAGTGCCTCGTCTTTCTATGACACAGTATACAGTACCTAATGGTTCTAGTATATATTAGTCTTGTTCGTGTCTATTAAATACATATTTGGATGCTTAAAATCAAAATAATCTTGCAATGAGGTTTTGAGATAGATATGTTACAGCAGAAATTTTAGAATAATTCCTATTTTTTGTCAGAGCACTGTAGAAGTGAGCAGGAACATTCTCCACTGTTATGATCAAGGCTACATCCAATTTTTCAGACTGTGTTCAAAAACAGCCAAAACACTGGAAAACAAGATATGACATTGGATGTATGACATTATACTTTGAATGCCATCCAAAGTTTACTCTGGGAGCTGACATCTTTTTTAGCTGCAGTCAATCAGTCTTGGCTGTTGGAGCATTCTTGTGTACATCAACACAGAGTTTGCACAATGTTCACTACACCGTCACAACCACACAACCACACAAAATAAAAGAAAGAAAGAAAGAAAGAAAGAAAGAAAGAAAGAAAGAAAGAAAGAAAGAAAGAAAGAAAGAAAGAAAGAAAGAAAGAATAATTCTTTAATGTACTATTAAAATTCTGAGACAAAAGAAGAACTTTTTTTTTTCTTTTTTTACATTAGTTTAAAAATACATTGCTGTAGAGCTAGACTGACAAGATATAAAACATATTCTTTTTTTAAAAGTTCAATTACTTTTTTCCTGCTTGGAAAGCTTAAGGCCCAGAGGCTGCAGGGAAATCAAAGAAATGCTGGAAGCACAGTAAGTGTTTGGGTCATGAAAACTTTACAAATATGAGCCAGTCAAGAGTGCAGGCCGGCAGCAGGGTCATGAGCCTGAACCCACCTTTGCCCAAACCACGGAGATTCAATTGAACTATAAACCTTCATAAGAACCTGCACCTTTACTCTCGCCGTTCTTCTCCTCAACACACAAATGGCCTTGCCTTTGCACACATTCAATTTATAGAACCACTACTTGTACAGAACACATTTATTGAACAAAGCCATTCAACCTACAGCGGTGGGTAAGCCCACTGCTGGCCGCTACCCGGCAAGCTTTTCCTCCTCAAGGCCAAGGACATTAACATGAGTGTCCTGGTCACAGTTGCTGGAATGTGAACCTTGGACATTTTACGCGTGGCCTGACAATTTGCATTTTATACTCCATCAAATTCCACTGAAAAGAAGCTGAAGAAAAAGGGCAACTTTTATTTATTTTTTTAAACAGTTGTGAGAAGAAAAACCACAACTACTTCCACACTTACACGTCTTGGTTCTATCAACTGCTGCTGGAAATTTGCATTGTTTTAATAGCAAAGTGTTCAGTGCTGCTAAGTCCTGTAGTTTTGGGATCAAAAAGATAGGGGTGAGGTTCAGCTTGTCGGGACGACATGCTGCTGATGCGCTCCACCCAGTGGTGCTAAATGCATCTGGCCCTCTGTGCAGGCAACATCTGGAGGCCTATTTTCATCTTCAATATGCAGCCATAAGGGAGCTCCCATATGTCAACACACACAATGCATGGAAAACAAGCAGAGATGAGGAAAGACAGCAGCCCTGATCAAGAAAAACAGACGCTGTATTTTGGGATTTGGCTTGAAACTGGAAAGGTGTGAAAATATATGTTTATCCAAGTGTGGACAACTAAGAGGAAGAGCGAGTAACTGAGAGAGCGAAAAGGTGTGTAAATGAGTATGTCTTCTTGTTGTGGTGTTTGTGCGCGGGGAGTCAAAATCAACAGACTTGATGCAACTTGAGTGTAAGAGCTGTGACTGGCACTTGAGCTAAGAGAGAGCAGAGGAATGAGGAAACTAAGTGGGCGGAATGGGGATGCCGATGGACACACACTGCATCTGGGACCGTCACCCAAGGTAAACAATGTTCAGGGAGCCATCTGGTTGAGACTGGAGGGAGGGGGGCAGAAGAGGGCAGTGTGGGGGAGCAGTGGGTGGAGGGAAGGGTTGCAACGAGCACAAGCATATGGAAAGGCAGATTTTTCCTCTCCCTGCAGCAGTCAGCGAAGGCAAATGTCAGCATGCGCTGCGTCCACGCTTGACTGTGCTGCACTCGGCACCACCACCTGGCCCTCCTTGCTCAGCCACCGAGTATGGGCAGCAGTGACACTGTGGAGCCTTTCCCCAGGGCAGGGGAAAGCATCACGCTGCTCAAGCCCATCCACATGCACGCATGTACACCAACACCTCCTGCACTCCCTGCTCATTTTCACACAAGAGATATACAAAGAAACATGAGACTTGCTTACTTTTACAGGAAACAGTACTAGCACACTTGTGAAAGAAAAAACTTGCAAACTTTCCTGAAGTCTCTGAAAAAAAATCCACTGTTCTGTCACGCCTGTGCTGCATTGTGTTATCAGCAAGGCCAACACCAGACTTTATGTGAGAAAGTCTAGCTTGTGAAACAATTCATGAACAGAAAGGACTTGATTTGTGTATGAACTTAGTTTTAAGTGTACCAGATCTACAACAATGGCTTTTTTTAGTCTAACTGCCACTTATTTTATACCAACATAAAAAAGCAAAAATGTTATAAAAATCTAATTTCAAAGCATCTCTTTACAGCCTTCTTAATATGCTTCACAGTTGAGCTGACACTGTCAAATTGTATGGCCAGTGGGCTTCATCCATGCATCTATGTTCACTTACAGTGCAGCAGTGTGGAGGGCCGTGGCCAGCTCACTTCATGCAGAGCAGGCAGTCAAGAGGAAGGCCAAGCAACACCAAATGTCTTATTAATTCGCTAATTTGTTGTGACTGCAGGGCATGAAAAGCCTGTTTCCTTGCCATCTGAGGCCAAGAGAACCCAGTGCCATGTTACGTACACACACACACACACGCACGCACGCACACACACGCACACACACTTTGCTACCCACTATCTGGCCTACTTTCATGTGCGGTGGTGGGAATAAAGACAGAATCACTCTTGATTACCTCCATGAAAGCACCACCAGGGGACAAGCATCTTACTGGCTACTGACTCGGCAAAGCTGAACTGACGGTAAACTAAAGACTATGGTTTCCAAAATCAACAACCAGGGGCAGAAAACCAGGTGAATAAAGGCACAGTAATCCTACAACACCATATCTTAGAGTTCAGCCTATGGCCAAAGACTCTCAGAGGAGAAGACAGTGGAGGTATAATTCTAGAAAAACTGAGGCCAGGAACAGGGTGGACACAAATGTGCATCTTCAGAGAGAGAGAATGTAATCATTCCTTCTAAAAAAGGATAGCAGTCCATTCAGCACTGCAAAAATACAAAGTTGGATGTTTAAAATCTTGAAATTTCAAGGTGAATTTTGTCAAAAACCAGCATGTATCTGTGACATGTAACTGTACTGACAACACTAAGAATTTTAAAGTGAGTATCACAAACGCCGGCATTATTAAAAGCTAAAACCTGTTACTATAGAGGACAGTTGTTTCACAGTTTTAGCTGAAAAACTAGATACCAAAGGTGAAATGACAAATAAATGCTTTTAAATCTTGATGATGGAATCTAGCTGATGCAACTTTAATGTGCTGAGTCTTTAATAGGAGCATGCAGGTGAGCATACAGATTACTGTATATATGTGCATCAAATTTAGCTTCATTGCTTTATTCTACTTTCCTTATATTTACCCAAAAGAACCTAAAGATTAAATGGTTCATAGATAAAAAGCTTTGTTACTGGTTTACTAGAAATCAAGTCTAAATATAATGAAGACACTGGTAATCAAATTAACAATATAACTATAGCAAAAAGCTAGAAAGTATTTTTGCTCATGTTGCATGTGCTGTCAAATGATGCAAAAAAAATAAATAAATAAAAGAGTACAAGAATGTACACACAGTTTAGTAATATACCTATTATGACAACACAATTATACAGAAATACTGATTGATAACAATCACTACTATAAAACAAGAAAGAATTAACGGATTCCAATGAGAAACAAGCTCTGATGTCTATTCAGAACCAACATTTTAATTTGCTCCACAAAGACTCCCCAGCTGTGTTACAAGCTGGAGTCTAGCTCCCTGAGGTCAATTTGCTTTTTACTGGGACTCTGGCACTTGAGTTGAAGGCCTTGATGGTGAGAGAGCACAGTTAATCGACTTTCTTTCTTCCCTGAGCTGTTGTTGTACAAAATTATTATAGATTCTGAAAAAAATCCTTGCCGGGGCTCTTTTGTGCTGGAGGTCTATAGGAAAACAGAGTACAACAGCGGCTTCTTGAGAAAACCTGGCCTTCACACTGGAATGCAATTTCACAAGCTTCTCAACAGGCAACAACCTCCTATTTTGCTGCAACAATGGCTGCCCGCTTCTATACCCATTTGGCCAACCGGTGTGGAACAATTGAGTGTGAGGAAAGGTGACAGGTAATTTAAAGAGGCAAAGCTGTAGGAGAGCTGTAGGTAGCAACTGCCCAGCTTGGAAGATCAATTCCCACCAACAGTGGACTATTGCCTGACACCGTGTATACAACATTTACAGACATATAAATCAAAACACACACACAGCTCCATCACAGTCTTTGCTTCATTGGGTCAAGACACTGCTATGCATAAGTTTATCTACAAGCAATGCATATTGTAATCAAGAACAGCATCACAGGGAGAACAAAGAATCTAAGGAACAGTGATAGTAAAATTTGCCAACCAACTATACATCTACTATCTGAATACTTGAGCTCATTTCTTGGCCCTATTTGTCCCTCAAAGTCTGTATGCCTGATTGTAAGTGAGTAACACAAACTATATAGGCACTTTCAAAGCACCTTTTACTTTGTAAAATCTGAAAATTCTCCAGGTATGCAATGTACTTGGAAAATGAAAGTTATTCAGATTTACTGTGGCAGGAAGAGCTTGTCCTCTGTGTTGCAAAGAATACATTGTGCCATGAGAATTCAGCCAACTTTATTACTCAGCCTTAAAACCTTTTATAAGTGTATAGTACAGACTGCAGGGAAGGAGTGCATTGGTGTTGGTGCTTGACTTAAAAGTTATTTTCAACATTCTGTGTTGTGTGTATCTGTGAGCGTCTGTGTGTCCACTGAGGGTTAGTGCGCTCCAGCTGTTAAGATCCAGTCACTCTGACTTGTTGAGGACCCTGGCTCCCACTAGTGCAGCACACAGGCCCAGAGGTGGTGAGACATACAGCAGCTCAACAGAGGATGCATGGGACAGAAACAGATAGCAATGGAAAGACAAAGGATGACAGAGCAGAGGCTGAACCCCACGCAGCTGCTCTTGTTCTTCAGGGAACCCAGCCGGGAAGCATCGCTCAAGCGCTTAATTCCTCTAATATGTGCAGTCATGCGATGTGCAAGGTGGGGGTGAGGGTGGGGGATTGCTGCGGAACCAATTCTGTAACTCTGTGGCCATTGCTGAGTTGGGGGACCAGCTTTACTCGGCTTTGGCGACTGGCCTCTGGCCACTGGCTACTGGGCACCGGGCAGGGGGCTGTGCTGAGAGGCCAGTAAGACCACAAGTGGTGATGCCCACCAACCTGATCAGCTACAGTCTGTTAGGAGGTCACTCAGCATGATGGGCACAAAGCAGTTGAGGTGCAGGAATTCAGGGACAGAAGGTGTATGTGTGTAAATATGGAGAGAGGAGGAGGGGGTTGATATCTATATGGTTGACTGACTGGGAGAGGAGGGCTCAGGTGGCCTGAATGAGGTCAAAGGACATAATACTGAAGGTAGGAAGTCAGGCTGCCCAGACTCAGTGTGAATGGAACCTACTGTGACACAAGTCAGACTCTCTTCAAACTCAAATTCATATGTTTCCTGGTAAGTAAAATTACTACATGTGCTATTTCACATGTTTGTGACAGGCTGCTCTTGAACTGATTTTTTTTACCTACACCAGGCAAGAAAAAAATGTCTTGAAGTCCTAAACAGCTTTAAAAAACAAAGTAGTTACATCCCTAGAAAATAAGGTCTGAACCTCAGAGTGGTGTCACCCATCTCACTGTTGTATTCCCTAATCGTGGACATGCGGGGTGTCTCCACACTGAAAACAACACACCAGATGACCACTGCCAGCAGGGGGAGCAGGTGCACTGCAGTCAACAGCTGGAATGTATGCAGATCACTGAGAAGATCCAATTTGAACTTTTGTGATCAGGTAAGTTGATTCATCTGAATACCAGGACACTGAACTGTCACTGGCCACTAATTATTATACGGTCAGGGTGTAATTGTCTTTGTTTCTGAAAATTCATCCAGTGCAGAATATTTAAAAAAATCACTTCATAATAATACATCATCAGTTGTCTGTATTTAACTGAAGAAGAGGTAGCTAAATGAAAAGAATATTTTACTGAACTGACTTCAGTCATGCTGAAACAAACATTGCAGACCTCCAGAATGTTGCCACCTCACCTGATGTTGCCTTGACAGAGTGTTTTTGTAAAAAGTCGAGGGTCTGCGCCAAAGCCTTCTTGTTGCAGTGAGTAGAGAGCTCCTCATTACATTCAAAGCACCTGTTACAATCAGAGACGGTAGTGAACAGACACAGAAAGGTCTTAAAGTCCTTTAGAACTCAACAACACTCAATAAAAGGGCTCAAAACAGAATTTATTGGAAGATGCGGACTTCATTATATGTCACAAGGGTTTCAAAAAGCATTACTATCAAGTAACTAAAAAAAGAGCTATTATGTATAAACCTAAAAACTATGACAAATTTCTAGATAAACATCTTGAAAACTATTGTAGCCAAAATTAGGAAGCCCACCAGCCTCTACTGTTTTTTTAATGTAAGATTGCACAATGGCAGTACACCACAAAAAGCACACCACTGTGTTTAGGCTGTTTTTTTGTTTTTTATGACCGTGCACAATTAAATTCCTGTGTTTCTTACCAGGCCTTCCACGTGCTCAAGCTGATGGTGATGCAGTGCGACTCTGGATGGAAAGCCTGGTGGTGCTTGACAGCGTGCTGAATCCCTGACTGGTTACAGCCCTGTGAGACAGTTCATTTAACAATTTTTTGTTTAAAATATTTGGTAAAAGATATACACATTAACACATTAAGGTCAAGCCCACTTTTAATAACTGTGGCTCCACCTAATAACCCCAACTTTCCATGTGGTTGAGCTACAACTATGCGGGGGGGAAAAAGCAATCATTTGTAAGCCCTTTAACAATATAGAGTACACTTCATGTACACATACAGTGGGGACTATAACCAAAATCTGTCATATTTTCATATAATTATTTAAGAACACAAGAAGTTGTGACATTTAAGTGAAGAAGAAATATTCTGAAGCTGCAATCAAATTTAAGCAAATCTGTGGTGGAAAATGAACACATTCTTATTCACAATGCATTTGTTTTATTTTTAAATGACTGTCTTTTCTCTCTAAACCTTGTTTGCTTGCCTTCAGATGCATAATTAGAATACAGCAGAATTAAAATGGCTGTGACTCTAGGATATTCATTTTAATGTTCCTCTGACACAGGTATAATCAAAACAAAATATTCACTGTATGGGCTGCTCAGCCACAATGTCTGATGTGCACCATGTTTATTATGTTTTAATGAAAACAACAAATCTTACCTGAAAACCACACTTTAAGCACACCAGGATGTCGTGGGATGCGGCTGGCTCTCCATCGATCATTGTCCTCTCCTTTAGGCACTCAGAGCACACCAACCACACGCTTGAGAGGACGGACTTCTTCACCGAGCTCAGGTCCACGGCTTTACTCACATGCTGGCAGGTCAGTCCTGATTAAAAGACAATGCATAATAGTCCCTTGCAAATACTTTGGGTCAGTTCACAACATTAAAAAAATTACAAAAAGATCTCAGTTCAGCTGAAAGGAATGTTGTGTTTCTAATACTGGAAACAGTCAGTGGATAAATGTACTTGATAAATTATTTGATGAACTCAGTAAACATTTTTCTGAGAAAATGCCATAGCGTATCTTAAATATTTGTCTTGCTTTCTGACCACAACTAAAGAGTTAATCCCCACTATCCACTGTGCTGTACAGGACTCAGCCAAATCAGACCTCACAGTTCTATTTTGAACAGTTTGGTGCCATGTACCGTTCCAGCAACTTACCACTGACTTCATCTGATGACTCCTCATCTCGAGGTTTCCTCGGTTTATTAGTCCGCTTAGTCATATCGGCGGCTTTCAAAGAGAAGGGATCTTTTAGCCGCATCTGGAGCTCTGAAAGGGAGGACGGAGAGCAGACTTAGGTTTCACACACAACTACGTTACCCCAACTTAATTTTGTTTACAGAACAACATTTTCACATAACAAAGCGTGCACTGTTCCCTAACTTCCATTACCATTTTATTTATGATGCAGTACTTTCACTACATTGGTATATGTACAGTAACATGTTTTTTCTGATGTCTTGTGCTAAAGCACAGAGGATTTAAAATCACTCAAATCTGTCAGTAATATACCATCTTGGAACTTTATTCGAAGGTGTTTATTTGACAATAGATAACTATGAAAGAATCGTAGCGCCAAATAAAAGAAGTAATCTTACATTCTATGCAATGAAAAACTGCCCAACATCACACTATCAGATACTTGCATCTTCCCTGTTTAGATGTACGAATTGTTACTCTTGCACTGAAACATTTACTGTACACTTTTGTGGTGTTTCAAAGTCACAGACGCACAAGACTCATTGAAGACGAATTCGACTTTTTTCGTAATGTTTACTATATTTATGAAGCTTGGAAACTAATCATCCATCCATAATCTATACACTGTTTAGTCGTCTGTAGGGTGGCAGGAGGCTGGAGCCTTAGAGCTGACTCAGGGTGAAGGCAGGGGACTCTGAACAGGTCACATAGACAGACACACAACCAAGCACACTCACATTCCCACCTGCTCATAATTTTGAATCACCAATTGACTTCAACATGTTTTGGACTGTGGGAGGAAGTCGGAGAATCCATGCTGCACGGGGAGAACATGCAAACTGCACACACTTGTTTCTTAATACTCCATAATTACACGTGACATATGATTGGCCTGCTGCCCGGGTGTCATTTCTGATTTATTCTCTTCAGTGCTTACGGTGCTACCCTGAACCATAATTCAAGCTAAAAATCAGATTACGATTTAAATCACTGAAATGGACTACTGTGGCGAAATTACAGAGAATGTTGAGGCTAACTGTTTCAATACTTACGAGTGCACAGCAGGCCACTGAAAAACAGTGAGCGAGTAAGATAAAAGGTGATACTGTCCTATGGATAACTAATAATAGGCAAGAGTAAGGCTAAGAGGCCTTAACAGCCCAGTTTAGCTTAGGTGAGCAAAAAAAGGCCTTCATGGTGATCATTACAGAAATTTCCCCTACAGACGAAGCCCTGCTCCGTATAAAAAATCGACATAAAATCGGCATGAACTCACCTCTTTAAGTCAGCTCCTCTGTTGACTGTGTTAGCTAAGATGAAGCCAACAGTGAGATGTCAACTCTTCCTGGCTAGCAAACAAGCGAGCTACATTAGCTTGTAGGAATACAAAAAAACCCTTTAACAGGTGTGTTTTATCCAACAACACACGGATATATTAAGGCATTTCAACGACAGGTATGCGGTACCAACGACAACAGAACAGTTACCTTAATACCTTTTCGTTTTTGCGTTTGACTTTCTAAAAATGTGTCAAGCTTTCGGTTGCATTAACTAGCAACACTAGTCAACATGTGACGCAGTACGGCAGCTCAGGCTGGCCTAATGCTGCATTCA
>NW_007577834.1:746192-754937 GCF_000690725.1 Stegastes partitus | reverse complement strand
AATGTACTGCCTGAAGTCTCTCTGTTTATTTTATGTGAATCGTAATAGGGCTAAGAATTAAATACATGGTGTAGTTCACGCTACTTTAGCTTTTACAGTCGGTTGAGTTGGGGCAGCAAGTCATGTTACTAGTACATCTTAAGGACATTTTGTCATATAATGATAAAGACTCTGAGCCCCATGGATCATGAATGAATGAATGAATGAATGAATGAATGAATGAAATATCTATTTCATACAAAAATAAAATTAAAAACAAAATAAAAGAAAACAAGGGAAAAATGTACAAGCATGAGTTTGAAAAGGAGCAGGAAGAAGTATAAACTTACTACCTCCCACCCCTTGTCACCCTATGATTCATTACAATATTACATGTTCCTATGTATAATAAATGGATTTAATATAACATATTCATCAATATATAATCAATTAACTGCACCGATATACATGATACAACTATACCATATACATAATCAATTTCCTTGCAATAAATATGTCATTTACTAATAGATTGTTAATGAATTGTATATTACCAATGCAAATATATTACAACAGTACACGACATAAATATATGTATAGGTCTACATAAACACATATACATATTAATAAGTAGTGGATTTAATATATAATATACAGTGTTATATTATGCCGCAATATTTAGTCTCACTCATTACGATATATCGATGTGCTATATGAACACATAATAAATAAATTCTCAATAAATATATTGAGGTAGCCCGACCTTTCCTTTTTCCTATGGCACTGAATGCACCATACAATATGACTTTGAATGAAGCATATAATTTGATTTTAATAATTGTTCCTCATCGGTTCATTTGTTTAAATATTATTGGAAAAGTCTATGGTAAGCACCGCAACATTACTCACGTTGTGTAATGGTGCTATATAAAATGAAATGAAATGATTCGAAGTCCGAAAGACTATTTTTGTCCTTTATGTGACCCGTACTTGTGCGCATGCGCAGATGATTGTTGGCTGTGTCTTCGTCAGTGTGACTTATAACAGTTGTAGCTTATTGTGGTACTGCGCAAGTACGCTTTTCTGTCGAAGAAACGTTAATACAGTGTGTAAAATAGCGTTTAAGTAACCACACATGGCTCTCAGAAGGTGTTGGAGGTTTTCCGGTGTTGTCCCTCGGCTTTTATGGAGTACTACCGTCCAGCCTGGGGCGTCCGTCCAGGGACTACGAAGCTCTGTGTCCGCCTTTGTCAACACTCACCCCGTTTGCATAAGTGAGTTTTACCTTTAGCGACTCACTGTCACTGTTCTAAGTGGTTCCTAGACTGTGTATCACATGTTTTCCCTTTTGTTTTGTTTTGCTTTCAGACACAGAGTTGCTATTCCGTAGGTTCAGTTCAGAGCCGCAGGTCACAGAAGTGAGTTACGAGCAGCTGAAGCAGCTTCTGGCCAGTCGGAAGGCTGTAGTTATAGATGTCCGGGAGCCCTGGGAGCTCAGAGAGTACGGCAACATCCCCGGCTCCATTAACGTCCCCTGTAAGTGATGCTCTGTCCACCTAAAGTTACAGAAAATTGTAGAGATGAGTTGAAAAGGACACAGACTACCTTGTCACACCAATACAGTGCGATGTTTGTTGCTGTCCTGAAGTAAAATGCACTCAAAAAACCTATATACTGTACATCAGATTTACCCCTAGAGCCCTATTGTTGCTGTTGGTCTGTTGCTTTTATTGTGGCAACTTATTTACTGGCAAAAATCCTTCACTTTCACATACAAAATGAAAAAGACATTGAACATGGCAGACACCTGCAGACAGCATGGTGAATGGTGTGGAGGAGGACATGGTTCCTAACTTTGTAACCCATCAATGTTTTGTGTTTATCCCATGACACATGTTCACCACTTGACCTTGTCTGACTTTACAGTGGGACAAGTGAACACTGCCCTCCAGCTGGGTCCGGAAGAGTTCAAAGAAAAGTACGGTGGTGAAATGCCCCAGCAGACAGATAACATTGTGTTCAGTTGTCTTGCGGGGATCAGGAGCAAGAACGCGCTCGACACGGCCGCCTCGCTGGGATACAAAGAGTGAGACATGTTTCTTTCATGTGCCTGCATATGTCAGTTCAAGTTATTAGTTCTCATCTCATTTTGAGGTTCACAGGTTATTAAATGATTGCAGGCATGTAAGCTTTGTTTCTTGAGCTGAGTTGTTTCCTGCTAAAGCTAACCCCTTTGTCATGTGAGAAGAGAATATAAAGAATAGCAAACCATAGTTATCTGAATATCGCACCTGATTTTTATAGTTCATCATGAGACCGCATTTAGTTTCAACAACTGGAAGTTATTGCCTAGTTGCATAATTGCAACACGTCATTCATTGCTCTTTGGAAAGACGCCACATACCACATTTTCAATATATAACTGAAATGCAGAGAAAGCTCAGGTTAGGACTATAAGATGTGATATTCTGTGTTGTTAGCAGTGAAGTCAAACAAAAATGTCGTAATTTTTGAAAGTGTTAAAACCTTATAATTATAATCTCATTGGTGTACTTTTGATTATGCTATAACTCATTCACTTTCTTTTGTTCATTTCAGTGCTCAGCATTACCCTGGTGGATGGCAAGACTGGATGAAACAGGAACAGCATAAATAAACCAGTGACAAAGGAATAGAAAACATTTATATATATATTTAAAGCTCTTTTTTTTAATTACCTCAGATCAGGCTGTAAAGTGAGAATGTGTTGCAAGCAGTCTCATAAAGGGTTTTTAAAAAGTCGCGGCACTTTGTTGCAGTTTCATGAGCTGTGATTTAAGTTTTCCTGATCTGTGATTCCCAAAGAGTGAAACCAGAGGGCTGAATGAACCCAAAACATCTGCTGCTGAAAATTTAAAACCTACTGCATTATTACTTGAAGTCAGCATAGAACTATTTATAAACCCTTTACAACTTCTTTAAAAGTTCAAATATAGCCAGCTGTAATGTACAAAAAGTCCTAACAACTGTGTGTCCAACCTATGCAAATGACTCCATAACTGTGTATGAAGGTGTGTCTTCCATTGCTCAATACAAATTGTTTTAACTGTGCAGGTTGATGTATTGTAAATATTAAATAGCTTCACAGTCAATTCAGTTGTTGCCAACATAATTTAATTAATACAATTATAGTTTTGATTAACAGTAATATCAAACGTGTGTGTGTGGTTTTTTTTTGTTGTTTTTTTTTAAACTTAGGGGCAGTGTGGGATATCACTAAAAATGACTTAGGTGGACATTCATTTAGGATGATTCGAGATATAAATAGGCATTGAGAGACTTGCTGAGGTGACAGCCACTGGGAGTAAGATGATCTACTGTATTGAAGAGCCATGTCAAATATTTACTGTGTCTCAGTATGAATTTGCCACCGACCCTCCAGGGAACATTATCAGGTTCCTTCATCATCCTTGATAATGAATGGGTTTGTTTTCAGCTGAGGAGAATATCTCGACTGCAGTATGTCGACCACGGCCATGGACCTTGTTCCCCATTTACCTTTTTCTTTTTACAGCTTGAGCTGAAAGTCCACAGAACAACAGAATCGACAAATAATAATCTCACAGTCTTGCTCAGTTTGGTCAAGATACATACCAGCTTGTTAACACTGAGTGGCCATCAGTAAAAGGAAACTGACCCCTAAGTGACTTCAGATGCATGAGTAAATGATCTGGAGGTGTTATTACTAT
Organism: Stegastes partitus; assembly: GCF_000690725.1. NCBI lineage: Eukaryota > Metazoa > Chordata > Actinopteri > Pomacentridae > Stegastes > Stegastes partitus. The sequence continues at coordinate 751,230 of NW_007577834.1, read as the reverse complement.
TAATGCTCGTGTTATTCACGATTGTCAGAGTGGGCAAGGATAGGTGCACTTCATGGCCATATTTAATTATACAAGTATTTCTATGACTGTAAAACCACTCACTGTCATTAAGTCAGGTCTTTTCATATAAAGGAAACAAGTAGAAATAAAGCAGTCCCTGTTTAATGGCTATGAGATATACTTGACATAGTTGTGTCACCTTGGTACTTCATGACATTTCATAAGGGAACAGCTTATAAACACGAGTCCACTACAGAACATTTTAAATAAAATGGCTTTTCAAATGTATAGATTTGAGTCATTTCTGCATTTATTGTTATTGACAGTACTTTACATATATCTAATTGGATTTCTGTTGTTTGTTTTTGTTCATGACCTCTCAAGGTGCTTACTGACTGTAGACATAACCATATAACCATCCATTGCCTTATCTTGAGTAATATTAATGCTTTTGGTCGTATAGTCAGAATCTCCAAAAAGGTGGTTACAATTGCGGTACATTTCTATAACCTTTATCATATGACCTTTTCTTAACTAGTGGTGTTTATTTTATGTATTATTATGTGTTATTTTAGGTGCTATGTATTCATTATTTAATGAAATCAGGAGAAGGGCTGAAACGAGAGGCAGAAGATGTACTGATGATGACATTAACGAGAAATTAAATATGGGAGGTGGGAGGGTTAGGAGCTGAAATGAGGCCTCATAAATACTGAAATAGAAAATACCAAAATGATGAGCAGTGTTATTTGGTTGCAACATGAAACGAGGTGGTTAGTGGCGAGATTGATTATTCACATGACTGAAAGATTCCACCTCTTCCCAAAAGTCCCACGCTGCTGCAAGATGTGAGGTCAATGGGAAGGAATAGATGCTCTCTTAGTCCATCAAGACAGGTTTTCACATGGAACAATACATTAAAAATTTTGCATTTAACAAGTGCTAAAATCAAAAACAAACTGGGATTTAGATGGTTGATAATTAGTTTGGGTGCAGTGTTGTGGTTGATAGTGTTTTAGATACTTGAAACCTGAGAGTTAGGTTTTCTATGACGTTATGGTGGTTAATATTAACAGGACAGTGCAGCACTGGCTGATCCCTGTGTACTGACCACTGTGCTATGTCATCCGTAAACTGCAGACTACAACCCCCCTCCTTTTCCCCCCTGCCTTCTTATTTTGCCTCTGAAGCAGTTAATTCCATTTTCTTTTTTCTTCATACTCCAATTTTAATATGGTGAAAATGGACCAGACTAATAAGTACTAATTTATGTCAAATCTTGCCAGGGCTCTTTGTTCCTCTGCAGCCACAGCCTCATCAGGTCACCCTCTAGCTTCTGCTCAGCATTCAATTAAAGTCCCTCTTCCCATCAGAGCAGATCACATCAGAGCTGACTGACTGGACCCTGACTTCTTGCCTGTCTGCCTCATTGTCTGTTTACTGTCCAGTGCTGGACACTGAGGTGGTGGGTTTACTGTAACCCAGGCATAGCCCATTATGATTTTTATAAAAGGCAGCTTGATCCATGATCACAATCTGTGTTTTGAGGAGAGACTGACACTATCAGTCACTTTCCCAGTCCAACGCTGCTCCTCACAAGCTGCTGATAGATTTCTGAGCAGCAGGTCAAGCCTGCGTTGGTGCAGCGGTTCAAGATTCCACAGGTGTTACCTCATGAACTGGGCTGTCTTAGACAGAGCACAAGCATGACTGGCAATGGGGGTATAAAACCTGAGGCTCGGTGGACAATCGGGGAGTGCAAAACAGGAAGGTGGAGTAGTGGTAAAGTGCAGTAGACCACAGACAGCTTGAGTATTTCCCTTCAGAGAACCAGAGAGCTCACAGACACAGCTGCCATGAGTCGCAGCCCGGAGAGGATCTCATCCTACCGCCGTCACTTTGAGGACAGCAGCAGCTCGACCTACCAGGTCAGGGTGTCCAGCCCGTCCCCCACCAGGAGAGACGCCCGCCATGCCTCGTCCGGCTACTCATCCAGAGCCGGCAGCATGCGTGTCGAATCAGTGGGACGAAGGACCGTCTCAGCTGCACGAAAATCTACACGCATGGTCGGAGCAGGGTGAGCTCTGTCAGATACATATACATATACACATGGACACAAGTAAAGACAATACAGTTGAATAATTATTTACTTGGGAAAGGGTTTGTCTGCCTTATAAGAAGTTAAGTTCTTCTTCCTCAGGTTTAGTTTTGAGTCATTTCGGTGTAGTATTTATTACATGAAAGACTTAATTTTTTTTATGATAAGCATCTCCTCTTTGATGGAATCTGCAGTCTAACATGTATCCGTATGTGTTTTCAGTGTGAGTGCAGGAGCCATGGTGTGTGTTGGGCCTAGTGGAGAGCCTGCAATAGACCTGGATGTGGCTGCAGCTGAGAACCAGGACTTCCTTAACACTCGCACAAGCGAAAGACAGGAGATGATTGTCCTCAATGACAGACTGGCTGTATATATTGAAAAGGTGTTTTATTTCTTTCCATCAGCACAGTGAAATGTAAATGTCACACCAATATATATATTTATTTCTTTGTTTATAAAAAAACGAAGGCATATTATTTTAAACTTTAGGAGTAGATAGACAAGAAGCATAATGTGGTGTCGGTTTCAGACCAGGTTTTTGTGTACTTCCAGGTTCGATCACTTGAGCAGCAAAACAAGTTACTGGAAGCAGAGATTGAGGCCTACCAGAACCGGTTTGAGAAGCCAACAGGTCTGCGTCTACTGTATGAGGAACAGCTGAAGGAGCTGAAAAAGACTGCTGACCAGATGAGAGTTCAGCGGGTAAGACAGAATTCTTCTAGTTGTATCTTTCCAGTTTCTTTCTTTTACATATGGGATGCTCAACGGGACATGAAGTTTACACCTCACTGATCAGTAGAAGATCCATCCAAGCAATGAACCAACACGTCAACTTGGTGTTTTCAAGGTTCTTTACCTGGTAACAGGCTTATTTCTGGCAGGCAAATGGAAAGGTCCCTCAATGTGTTTAGGTGTCATGTAGTGCAGCTGTCGTCAGCTATGCTTTATGCACAGATGAGATGGCTTGATTATGCGTTTACACACACACACACACACACACACACACACACACACACTCACTCACACCCCCACACACACATACAGAGAAAGAGAGAGAGAGAGAGAGAGAGAAATGAAGTCAAAATGCAAAAGAGGCTGAGGCACCCACCTTCATATCTAACAGACAAGCATATTACTTATGGCTTCTTGGTTTTTAGGACATTTCCTTGGCGGCTAAGGAGTCAACAGCTGCTCAACTAGAGGCAATGAAAATCAAATACGAGGAGGCAGTGGAGCTGAGGAAGAAAGCCGAGTTAGACATCGAAACCTTCCGTCCAGTAGGTGCAACTTAATTAGCCAATATCGCTTTGATTGACCTCTTTTCCAAATTCAACGTCAGGCATAAACACAGACAATAACTGATTTTGTTTGTTCTTTAGGATGTCGACAAAGCCACCTCCTCTCGCATCGCCCTGGAGAAGAAGCTGGAGCAGCTGGAAATTGAAATTGAATTCTTAAAACGGATCCATCAGCAGGTAGAAAACATCTTTATGTAACAACTACATATTTAGTTCAACTTTCATGTCAATAATATCTAAAAAAAAAAGTTTTCCCTTTCTCTAGGAAATTGATGAGCTCATGAAACAAATCTACGCAGCTCACGCCTCAGCTGAGAGTGCGTTCGCGCTGCCTGATCTGGCTGCTGCACTGAAACAAATCCAAACTCAGTATGATGACATTGCAGCCAAAAATCTCCAGGTAAAGTAATACCACACATCAGGATTTGCCTAAAAAAGATAAAAAATGTATTGTCAGGTCCTCTGTGGTTATTAAATGTGTGTCAATGTTTATCTTCTTCATCCTTAGGAAATGGATTCATGGTATAAAAACAAGTTTGAAGATATAACCAAAAAGACCTCAAGACACGTTGATACAGTTCGAGGCATTAGAGAAGAGATAGCAGGTGCCAAAAAGGACGTGAGTATCAAAATAGAAAAAACAGTAAATAAAGATTGATCGAGAATATTGATTTAATATAATATTCATACTGAAAAAAACAACCTAGATCCAAAGCAAAGAACGAGACTTGGATTCAATCAGGAGCAGGAATGAAGCTCTCGAAGCCCAGATCAAAGAGATGCAAGAAAAGTACAGGAAGGAACTGGAAGACCTGCAGGTAAACACAGTTTCATGTTGTCTCCGGGTGCACACCTGATCACACCAGAGTCAACCATGAACACATACTCTCACTTTCATGCATGCAGTCACAAAGCCACTAGAATAGCATATTCATTTCTCTGTTAACACTAACAGGCTCGGATTGAAGCCCTGCAGCTTGAACTGAAATCCACCAAGGAGAAAATTGCACTGCACCTGCGTGAGTACCAGGACCTTCTGAATATCAAGATGGCTCTGGAGATTGAGATCACAACCTATAGGTAAAGCAAAAACAACCTGAATTTGACTTATTGCCTTGTATTTGAATCAATAAGAGTAAAATACAAATTTTGTTGTTTTTCTTTGCAGAAAATTGATTGAAGGAGAGGACCTGCGGCTCTTGGGCATGATGCAAACCCTGTCTCTCGCCAGCTGTAGCATGAACGCCATTGGTGCTGGGATGAGCGTCAGTGGAGGCGCCGTGGGCGGTGTGAGTGGTGTGGGACTGACAGGAGGTAGCAGTGGAGGTGTTGGAGGCATGGGGAGTGGAATAGGAATGGGTGGAGGCACAGTGGCAGGAGGTCTGGGTGGAAGAATGGGTGCTGAAGGTACCAATGGCAGAAAGGGTCTTGCTGGTAGGGCAGGTGGGGCAGACGCAACTGGTGGTCTTGGATTGGGAGCTGGGGGTTTAGGTGGCGGTGTCGAACCTAGTGCTGGGGGTGTGGGTACTGGAAGCATTGGGGGAGTGGGTACTGGTGCTGGAGGTTTGGGTGCTGGTGCTGGAGGCCTGGGTGCCGGTGCTAAAGGTTTGGGGGCTGGTGCGGGAGGCTTAGGTGCCGGTGC